>NC_064761.1:45580642-45715642 GCF_011397635.1 Epinephelus fuscoguttatus | reverse complement strand
AGGGACAGGTGAACATGTGAACAAGTAGAACATGTGAACAGGTAGAACAGGTGAACAGGTGAAGCAGTGACTGAGAATTGATATGAGTCAGCATCATGTTTGTTACTTATAGAAAAACTCTGCATGTAAACATGTAAACAAAGGTCTGTGTTGTAGTTTAAGTTCAGTCTGAAACTACCTCATGTGAACTTAAGTATCTGTCTCTGTGAGTGTTGGTCGTCAGTACTGATAATCCATGTCAGCAGATACACGTTAGAGCCAACAACACATGTCACCCACTGATTGGACAGCTCTGGTGATGTCATCCTTCATCATGATTCCAGTGACAGGAAGTTATGCTGTGAGAGAAGCTGTAGGAGAGTAGAATCTGTCTGTGATGCTTCACAATGTTGTGGACAGGTGTGTGTGTGTGTTATCAGGTGTCACCTTCACCTGCTGACAACGTGGCTGCAGGGTTTCCTCCTGCAGCGTCTGTGTTGATGTAGCTCCCCATTAACGCTGCTCAGTCCAACTTCCTGCTGGAGGTCGGAGCTTGGACACGTCACACACTGAGACTGTGACCTTCAGCTGCTGTTTGATCCACTTTATCCACCACACACAGTCAAACTCATCATGACCACCACCGCCAGATTCATAATTAATAAGTAAGCACAGTCCAGCCTGACGTGTTTGTTACAATCTGAATAAAACTTTATTGAAACAGAAAAAAAAGACATGAACATTTAAACACCAACATTTATTTCATGTTTATTCACTGCTGAAAAGAACTTTAATCTCACATGAGATCACGATGAAATGTTTAGTGAGAACAGAATGATGTAACAACCAATACCATCGACCCACTGATGACTTTATCCAAAACCGTCAATCCACTGATGACTGGATCCAAAACCATCGATCCACTGACAACTGGATCCAACACTGTTGACCCACTGACGACTTTATCCAAAACCATGGACCCACTGATGACTGGATGCAACACTGTCAACACACTGACGACTGTATCCAACACTGTTGACCCACTGACGACTTTATCTAAAACCATCAACCCACTGACGACTGGATGCAACACTGTTGACCCACTGACGACTTTATCCAAAACCATGGACCCACTGATGACTGGATGCAACACTGTCGACCCACTGACGACTGTATCCAAAACCATCGACCCACTGATGACTTTATCCAAAACATCAACCCACTGACGACTGTATCCAAAACCATGGACCCACTGACGACTGGATCCAAAACCATGGACCCACTGACGACTGTATCCAACGCTGTCGATCCACTGATGACTTTATCCAAAACATCGACCCACTGACGACGGTATCCAAAACCATCGACCCACTGACAACTGTATTCAACACTGTCGACCCACTGATGACTCTATCCAAAACCATCGACCCACTGACGATGGTATCCAAAACCATCAACCCACTGATGACTTTATCCAAAACCACCGACCCACTGACGACTTTTCCAAAACCATTGACCCACTGACGACTTTATCCAAAACATTGACCCACTAACGACGGTATCCAACACTGTCGACCCACTGATGACTGGATCCAAAACCATCAACCCACTGACGACTTTATCCAAAACCAGCGACCCACTGACGACTGGATCCAAAACCATCAACCCACTGACGACTTTATCCAAAACCAGCGACCCACTGACGACTGGATCCAAAACCATCAACCCACTGACGACTTTATCCAAAACCAGCGACCCACTGATGACTGGATCCAAAACCATCAACCCACTGACAACTTTATCCAAAACATTGACCCACTAACGACTTTATCCAAAACTATCGACCCACTGACGACTGGATCCAAAACCATCAACCCACTGACGACTTTATCCAAAACCAGCGACCCACTGACGACTGGATCCAAAACCATCAACCCACTGATGACTTTATCCAAAACCATTGACCCACTGACGACTGGATCCAAAACCATTGACCCACTGATGACTTTATCCAAAACATCGACCCACTGACGACGGTATCCAAAACCATCGACCCACTGACAACTGTATTCAACACTGTCGACCCACTGATGACTCTATCCAAAACCATCGACCCACTGACGATGGTATCCAAAACCATCAACCCACTGATGACTTTATCCAAAACCATCGACCCACTGACGACTTTTCCAAAACCATTGACCCACTGATGACTTTATCCAAAACATTGACCCACTAACGACGGTATCCAACACTGTCGACCCACTGACGACTTTATCCAAAACCAGCGACCCACTGACGACTGTATCCAAAACCATCAACCCACTGATGACTTTATCCAAAACCATCGACCCACTGATGACTGGATCCAAAACCATCGACCCACTGACGACTTTATCCAAAACCATTGACCCACTGATGACTTTATCCAAAACCATTGACCCACTGACGACCTTATCCAAAACCATCGACCCACTGATGACTGGATCCAAAACCATCGACCCACTGACGACTTTATCCAAAACCATTGACCCACTGATGACTTTATCCAAAACCACTGACCCACTGACGACTGGATACAAAACCATCGACCCACTGATGACTTTATCCAAAACCATTGACCCACTGACGACTTTATCCAAAACCATTGACCCACTGATGACTTTATCCAAAACCATTGACCCACTGACGACTGGATACAAAACCATCGACCCACTGATGACTTTATCCAAAACCATTGACCCACTGATGACTTTATCCAAAACCATCGACCCACTGACGACTGGATACAAAACCATCGCCCCACTGATGACTTTATCCAAAACCAGCGACCCACTGATGACTTTATCCAAAACATCGACCCACTGACGACTGGATCCAAAACCATCGACCCACTGACGACTGTATCCAACGCTGTCGATCCACTGATGACTTTATCCAAAACATCGACCCACTGACGACGGTATCTAAAACCATCGACCCACTGACAACTGTATTCAACACTGTCGACCCACTGATGACTCTATCCAAAACCATCGACCCACTGACGATGGTATCCAAAACCATCAACCCACTGACGACTTTATCCAAAACCACCGACCCACTGACGACTTTTCCAAAACCACTGACCCACTGACGACTTTATCCAAAACATTGACCCACTAACGACGGTATCCAACACTGTCTACCCACTGACGACTTTATCCAAAACTATCGACCCACTGATGACTGGATCCAAAACCATCAACCCACTGACGACTTTATCCAAAACCAGCGACCCACTGACGACTGTATCCAAAACCATCAACCCACTGATGACTTTATCCAAAACCATCAACCCACTGATGACTTTATCCAAAACCATCAACCCACTGACGACTTTTCCAAAACCACTGACCCACTGACGACTTTATCCAAAACATTGACCCACTAACGACGGTATCCAACACTGTCGACCCACTGACGACTTTATCCAAAACCATCGAACCACTGACGACTGGATCCAAAACCATCAACCCACTGATGACTTTATCCAAAACCATCAACCCACTGACGACTTTTCCAAAACCATTGACCCACTGACGACTTTATCCAAAACATTGACCCACTAACGACGGTATCCAACACTGTCGACCCACTGACGACTTTATCCAAAACCATGGATCCACTGACGACTGGATCCAAAACCATCAACCCACTGATGACTTTATCCAAAACCATCAACCCACTGACGACTTTTCCAAAACCACTGACCCACTGACGACTTTATCCAAAACATTGACCCACTAACGACGGTATCCAACACTGTCGACCCACTGACGACTTTATCCAAAACCAGCGACCCACTGACGACTGGATCCAAAACCATCAACCCTCTGACAACTTTATCCAAAACCATCGACCCACTGATGACTGGATCCAAAACCATCAACCCACTGATGGCTTTATCCAAAACCAGCGACCCACTGATGACGGTATCCAAAACCATCGACCCACTGATGACTTTATCCAAAACATCGACCCACTGACGACTTTATCCAAAACCATCGATCCACTGACGACTGGATCCAACACTGTCGACCCACTGATGACTGGATCCAAAACCATTGACCCACTGATGACTTTATTCAAAACATTGACCCACTGACGATGGTATCCAACACTGTCGACCCACTGAGGACTTTATCCAAAACCATCGATCCACAAAACGACTTTATCCAAAACCATTGACCCACTGACTTTTATCCAAAACCATTGACCCACTGATGACTTCATTCAAAACCATCGATCCACTAAGGACTGGATCCAAAACCATCGATCCACTGAGGACTGTATCCAACACTGTCGACCCACTGATGACTGTATCCAAAACCATCGACCCACTGATGACTTTATCCAAAACATCGACCCACTGACGACTGTATCCAACACTGTCGACCCACTGATGACTTTATGCAAAACCATCGATCCACGAACGACTTTATCCAAAACCAGCGACCCACTGACGACTTTATCCAAAACCATTGACCCACTGATGACTTCATTCAAAACCATCGATCCACTAAGGACTGGATCCAAAACCATCGATCCACTGAGGACTGTATCCAACACTGTCGACCCACTGATGACTGTATCCAAAACCATCGATCCACTGATGACTTTATCCAAAACATCGACCCACTGACGACTGTATCCAACACTGTCGACCCACTGATGACTTTATGCAAAACCATCGATCCACGAACGACTTTATCCAAAACCATTGACCCACTGACGACTTTATCCAAAACCATCGATCCACTAACGACTGGATCCAAAACCATCGATCCACTGACGACTGTATCCAACACTGTTGACCCACTGACGACTCATCCAAAATAATGGATCCACTGACGACTGCATCCAAAACCATCGACCCACTGAGGACTTATCCAAAACCATCGACCCACTGACGACTGTATCCAAAACCATCGACCCACTGACGACTTTATCCAAAACCATCGACCCACTGACGACTGGATCCAAAACCATCGACCCACTGACGACTTATCCAAAACCATCGTCCCACTGACGACTGGATCCAAAACCATCAACCCACTCACGACTGGATCCAAAACCATCGACCCACTGACGACTGTATCCAAAACCATCGACCTACTGACGACTGCATCCAACACCATCGACCCACTGACAACTGCATCCAAAACCATCAACCCACTGATGACTTTATCCAAAACCATCGACCCACTGACGACTGGATCCAAAACCATCGACCCACTGATGACTGGATCCAAAACCATCAACCCACTGATGGCTTTATCCAAAACCATCGACCCACTGATGACGGTATCCAAAACCATCGACCCACTGATGACTTTATCCAAAACATCGACCCACTGACGACTTTATCCAAAACCATCGATCCACTGACGACTGGATCCAACACTGTCGACCCACTGATGACTGGATCCAAAACCATTGACCCACTGATGACTTTATTCAAAACACTGACCCACTGACGATGGTATCCAACACTGTCGACCCACTGATGACTTTATGCAAAACCATCGACCCACTGATGACTTTATCCAAAACCATTGACCCACTGACGACTTTATCCAAAACCATTGACCCACTGATGACTTCATTCAAAACCATCGATCCACTAAGGACTGGATCCAAAACCATCGATCCACTGAGGACTGTATCCAACACTGTCGACCCACTGATGACTGTATCCAAAACCATCGACCCACTGACGACTGGATCCAAAACCATCGACCCACTGACGACTGTATCCAAAACAGTCGACCCACTGATGACTTTATCCAAAACCATCGATCCACTAACGACTTTATCCAAAACCATTGACCCACTGATGACTTTATCCAAAACATCGACCCACTGACGACTTTATCCAAAACCATCGATCCACTAACGACTGGATCCAAAACCATCGATCCACTGATGACTGTATCCAACACTGTTGACCCACTGATGACTTTATCCAAAACCATCGATCCACTGACGACTGGATCCAAATCCATCGACCCACTAACGATTGTATCCAAAACTGTCGACCCACTGATGGTATCCAAAACCATCAACCCACTGACAACTGGATCCAAATCCATCGACCCACTGATGACTGGATCCAAAACCATCAACCCACTGACAACTGGATCCAAAACCATCGATCCACTGATGACTGGATCCTAAACCATCAACCCACTGACAACTTTATGCAAAACCATCGACCCACTGACGACTGGATCCAAATCCATCGACCCACTAACGATTGTATCCAAAACTGTCGACCCACTGATGACTGTATCCTAAACCATCAACCCACTGACAACTGGATCCAAATCCATCGACCCACTGATGACTGGATCCTAAACCATCAACCCACTGACAACTGGATCCAAATCCATCGACCCACTGATGACTGGATCCTAAACCATCAACCCACTGACAACTTTATGCAAAACCATCGACCCACTGATGACTGGATCCAAAACCGTCAAACCACTGATAACTTTATCCAAAACCATTGACCCACTGATAACTGTATCCAAAACCATCGACCCACTGACGACTGTATCCACAACCGTCAAACCACTGACAACTTTATCCAAAACCATTGACCCACTGACGACGGTATCCAAAACCGTCAAACCACTGATAATTGTATCCAAAACCATCGACCCACTGACGACTGTATCCAAAACCATTGACCCACTGACGACTTAATCGAAAACAGTTGACCCACTGACAACTTTATCCAAAACCATCAACCCACTGACGACTCATCCAAAACCATAGATCCACTGACAACTGCATCCAAAACCATCGACCCACTGATGACTTAACCAAAACTATCGACCCACTGATGACTGCATCCAAAACTATCGACCCACTGACGACTGCATCCAAAACCATCGATCCACTGACGACTTTTCCAAAACCATCGACCCACTGACGACTGGATCCAAAACCATCGACCCACTGAGGACTGAATCCAAAACATCGTCCCACTGACGAGTGGATCCTAAACCATCGAACCACTGACGACTTATCCAACACCATTGACCCCCTGATGACTGCATCCAAAACTATCGACCCACTGACGACTGCATCCAAAACCATCGATCCACTGACGACTTTTCCAAAACCATCGACCCACTGACGACTGGATCCAAAACCATCGACCCACTGACAACTCATCCAAAATCATGGATCCACTGACGACTGCATCCAAAACCATCGACCCACTGACAACTCATCCAAAATCATGGATCCACTGACGACTGCATCCAAAACCATCGACCCACTGAGGACTTATCCAAGACCATTGATCCACTGACAACAGTATCCAAAACCATCGACCCACTGACGACTTATCCAAAACCAGCGACCCACTGACAACTGCATCCAAAACCATCAACCCACTGATGACTTATCCAAAACCATCGACCCACTGACGACTGTATCCAAAACCATCGATCCACTGATGACTGTATCCAAAACATCGACCCACTGACGATTGGATCCTAAACCATCGACCCACTGACGACTGTATCCAAAACCATCGACCCACTGACGACTGTATCCAAAACCATCGACCCACTGATGACTTTATCCAAAACATCGACCCACTGACGACTGTATCCAAAACCATCTACCCACTGACGACCTTATCCAAAACCATCGACCCACTGACGACTGGATACAAAACCATCGACCCACTGACGACTTATCCAACACCATTGACCCACTTATGATTGGATCCTAAACCATCAACCCACTGATGACAGTATCCAAAACCATCAACCCACTGATGACTTATCCAAAACATCGACCCACTGACGACTGGATCCAAAACCATCGACCCACTGACGACTGTATCCAACGCTGTCGATCCACTGATGACTTTATCCAAAACATCGACCCACTGACGACGGTATCTAAAACCATCGACCCACTGACAACTGTATTCAACACTGTCGACCCACTGATGACTCTATCCAAAACCATCGACCCACTGACGATGGTATCCAAAACCATCAACCCACTGACGACTTTATCCAAAACCACCGACCCACTGACGACTTTTCCAAAACCACTGACCCACTGACGACTTTATCCAAAACATTGACCCACTAACGACGGTATCCAACACTGTCGACCCACTGACGACTTTATCCAAAACTATCGACCCACTGATGACTGGATCCAAAACCATCAACCCACTGACGACTTTATCCAAAACCAGCGACCCACTGACGACTGTATCCAAAACCATCAACCCACTGATGACTTTATCCAAAACCATCAACCCACTGATGACTTTATCCAAAACCATCAACCCACTGACGACTTTTCCAAAACCACTGACCCACTGACGACTTTATCCAAAACATTGACCCACTAACGACGGTATCCAACACTGTCGACCCACTGACGACTTTATCCAAAACCATGGATCCACTGACGACTGGATCCAAAACCATCAACCCACTGATGACTTTATCCAAAACCATCAACCCACTGACGACTTTTCCAAAACCACTGACCCACTGACGACTTTATCCAAAACATTGACCCACTAACGACGGTATCCAACACTGTCGACCCACTGACGACTTTATCCAAAACCATGGATCCACTGACGACTGGATCCAAAACCATCAACCCACTGATGACTTTATCCAAAACCATCAACCCACTGACGACTTTTCCAAAACCACTGACCCACTGACGACTTTATCCAAAACATTGACCCACTAACGACGGTATCCAACACTGTCGACCCACTGACGACTTTATCCAAAACCAGCGACCCACTGACGACTGGATCCAAAACCATCAACCCTCTGACAACTTTATCCAAAACCATCGACCCACTGATGACTGGATCCAAAACCATCAACCCACTGATGGCTTTATCCAAAACCAGCGACCCAAGTTTGCATGTATCCAAAACCATCGACCCACTGATGACTTTATCCAAAACATCGACCCACTGACGACTTTATCCAAAACCATCGATCCACTGACGACTGGATCCAACACTGTCGACCCACTGATGACTGGATCCAAAACCATTGACCCACTGATGACTTTATTCAAAACACTGACCCACTGACGATGGTATCCAACACTGTCGACCCACTGATGACTTTATGCAAAACCATCGATCCACGAACGACTTTATCCAAAACCATTGACCCACTGACGACTTTATCCAAAACCATTGACCCACTGATGACTTCATTCAAAACCATCGATCCACTAAGGACTGGATCCAAAACCATCGATCCACTGAGGACTGTATCCAACACTGTCGACCCACTGATGACTGTATCCAAAACCATCGACCCACTGATGACTTTATCCAAAACATCGACCCACTGACGACTGTATCCAACACTGTCGACCCACTGATGACTTTATGCAAAACCATCGATCCACGAACGACTTTATCCAAAACCAGCGACCCACTGACGACTTTATCCAAAACCATCGATCCACTAACGACTGGATCCAAAACCATCGATCCACTGACGACTGTATCCAACACTGTTGACCCACTGACGACTCATCCAAAATAATGGATCCACTGACGACTGCATCCAAAACCATCGACCCACTGAGGACTTATCCAAAACCATCGACCCACTGACGACTTATCCAAAACCATCGACCCACTGACGACTGCATCCAAAACCATCAACCCACTGATGACTTTATCCAAAACCATCGACCCACTGACGACTGGATCCAAAACCATCGACCCACTGACGACTTATCCAAAACCATCGTCCCACTGACGACTGGATCCAAAACCATCAACCCACTCACGACTGGATCCAAAACCATCGACCCACTGACGACTGTATCCAAAACCATCGACCTACTGACGACTGCATCCAACACCATCGACCCACTGATGACTGGATCCAAAACCATCTACCCACTGACGACCTTATCCAAAACCATCGACCCACTGACGACTGGATACAAAACCATCGACCCACTGATGACTTTATCCAAAACCATCAACCCACTGATGACTTTATCCAAAACCATCGACCCACTGAGGACTTTATCCAAAACCATCGACCCACTGATGACTTTATCCAAAACCATCGACCCACTGATGACTTAATGCAAAACCATCGATCCACTGAGGACTGGATCCAACACCGTCGACCCACTGATGACTGTATCCAACACCATTGACCCACTTATGACTTTATACAAAACACTGACCCACTGACGATGGTATCCAACACTGTCGACCCACTGATGACTTTATGCAAAACCATCGATCCACGAACGACTTTATCCAAAACCATTGACCCACTGACGACTTTATCCAAAACCATTGACCCACTGATGACTTCATTCAAAACCATCGATCCACTAAGGACTGGATCCAAAACCATCGATCCACTGAGGACTGTATCCAACACTGTCGACCCACTGATGACTGTATCCAAAACCATCGATCCACTGATGACTTTATCCAAAACATCGACCCACTGACGACTGTATCCAACACTGTCGACCCACTGATGACTTTATGCAAAACCATCGATCCACGAACGACTTTATCCAAAACCATTGACCCACTGATGACTTTATCCAAAACATCGACCCACTGACGACTTTATCCAAAACCATCGATCCACTAACGACTGGATCCAAAACCATCGATCCACTGATGACTGTATCCAACACTGTTGACCCACTGATGACTTTATCCAAAACCATCGATCCACTGACGACTGGATCCAAATCCATCGACCCACTAACGATTGTATCCAAAACTGTCGACCCACTGATGACTGTATCCTAAACCATCAACCCACTGACAACTGGATCCAAATCCATCGACCCACTGATGACTGGATCCTAAACCATCAACCCACTGACAACTGGATCCAAAACCATCGATCCACTGATGACTGGATCCTAAACCATCAACCCACTGACAACTTTATGCAAAACCATCGACCCACTGACGACTGGATCCAAATCCATCGACCCACTGACAAGTTTATCCAAAACAGTCGACCCACTGATGACTGTATCCTAAACCATCAACCCACTGACAACTGGATCCAAATCCATCGACCCACTGATGACTGGATCCTAAACCATCAACCCACTGACAACTGGATCCAAATCCATCGACCCACTGATGACTGGATCCTAAACCATCAACCCACTGACAACTTTATGCAAAACCATCGACCCACTGATGACTGGATCCAAAACCGTCAAACCACTGATAACTTTATCCAAAACCATTGACCCACTGATAACTGTATCCAAAACCATCGACCCACTGACGACTTATCCAAAACCAGCGACCCACTGACAACTGCATCCAAAACCATCAACCCACTGATGACTTATCCAAAACCATCGACCCACTGAGGACTTATCCAAAACCATCGACCCACTGACGACTGGATCCAAAACCATCAACCCCCTGACGAGTGATCCAAAACCATAGACCCACTGACAACTTTATCCAAAACCATCAACCCACTGACGACTCATCCAAAACCATAGATCCACTGACAACTGCATCCAAAACCATCGACCCACTGATGACTTAACCAAAACTATCGACCCACTGACGACTGCATCCAAAACTATCGACCCACTGACGACTGCATCCAAAACCATCGATCCACTGACGACTTTTCCAAAACCATCGACCCACTGACGACTGTATCCAAAACCATCGATCCACTGATGACTGTATCCAAAACATCGACCCACTGACGATTGGATCCTAAACCATCGACCCACTGACGACTTATCCAACACCATTGACCCACTTATGATTGGATCCTAAACCATCAACCCACTGATGACGGTATCCAAAACCTTCGACCCACTGACGACTTATCCAAATCCACCGACCCACTGACAACTGCATCCAACACCATCGACCCACTGACAACTCATCCAAAATCATGGATCCACTGACGACTGGATCCAAAACCATCAACCCACTGACGACTCATCCAAAATCATGGATCCACTGACGACTGCATCCAAAACCATCGACCCACTGAGGACTTATCCAAAACCATCGACCCACTGACGACTTATCCAAAACCATCGACCCACTGACGACTGCATCCAAAACCATCAACCCACTGATGACTTTATCCAAAACCATCGACCCACTGACGACTGGATCCAAAACCATCGACCCACTGACGACTTATCCAAAACCATCGTCCCACTGACGACTGGATCCAAAACCATCAACCCACTCACGACTGGATCCAAAACCATCGACCCACTGACGACTGTATCCAAAACCATCGACCTACTGACGACTGCATCCAACACCATCGACCCACTGATGACTTATCCAAAACCATCGTCCCACTGACGACTGTATCCAAAACCATCAACCCACTCACGACTGGATCCAAAACATCGACCCACTGACGATTGGATCCTAAACCATCAACCCACTGACGACTTATCCAACACCATTGACCCACTTATGATTGGATCCTAAACCATCAACCCACTGATGACAGTATCCAAAACCATCAACCCACTGATGACTTATCCAAAACCATCGACCCACTGACGACTGGATCCAAAACCATCGACCCACTGACGACTTATCCAAAACCATCGTCCCACTGACGACTGTATCCAAAACCATCGATCCACTGATGACTGTATCCAAAACATCAACCCACTGACGATTGGATCCTAAACCATCGACCCACTGACGACTTATCCAACACCATCGACCCACTTATGATTGGATCCTAAACCATCGACCCACTGATGACTGGATCCAGAATCACACCCAAAATCAATCCGTCTGTGGTGGATGCACTGATACATTATGTCCCAAAGGTGCTCAGCTGGATTTAGGTCAGGGGAACCCAGGGCCCGCTGCACCAGGAGGACCCCAGAGCCCACCACACCAGGAGGAACCCGTAGCTGCACCAGGAGGAACCTGGAGCCCACCACACCAGGAGGAACCCAGGGCCCTCTGCACCAGGAGGAACTGACTGACAACATACTGACCTGTCGTCTGGAGGACAGACCGATCTGGGGTCTGGAGACTTTATCGTGACTGAATCTACATGGCGGTGTCAGCACGTCGTGACATTACATCATTTCACACCATAAACTGCTCAGACACGTCTCCTGTCATCATCACTTATAAGCACGTCACGTCCGTCATCTCCTGTAATGATGTCATCAGATGGAACTGATGTTGTGGGGAGCTGTTCTGGTCGGACCTGTGTGTGTGGTGCACAGACAGTGATCAGGTGAAGAGGACACCTGCAGGTGTGTTCCAGTCTCCATTGTCCCCTCCGTGTCAGGCTGCTGCGCAGTGTGAGGTGAGTAAATCCCAATGTGTCTGTCCGCCGGTCTACGTCACATTCGTGGAAACAGGAGCCGCACACAGACTGATGGTATTGGAGTGAGACCACAGATCTTCCGGCTCCAGTGAGACAGTGTTCATTGCATTTTCAGGCCCCAAAACACTGCTGTCATTTAAACTGTCAGCCAAATCACAACTAATGTTTACACAACCTAAAGATGATGACATGGATCCATGTTTTCACTTTGCATTGATGATATTGGATCATTGATCATTGAATCGATTTATTGTTCAGATTGATGGATCATTATAGACTGTGTAGTAGAGTCTTTCAATAGAAACCTTAATATAAACCCTCTGAGTGCTGAACAGGCAAAAGTTTTAAGACGGGTGTTCTGGACAACAACAATAAACATTGACCAGTTCATCAGGTTTGTTTCAGTGCAGTGACTCATTTATGTTCATGTGTTCACCTTCACACAGGTAAAACATCCTGCATGATTCATCTCAGGTTGGTTATACCCAACAGGTCAGTCCACCTCAGGTCAGAGTCCACCTCAGGTCAGAGTCCAGTTTCTGTTCATCAGTTTTAGTTTCCACTCTACACACGCTTCCTGCTGCCGCACTGAACACTCTCAAAAAAGTGTTTGCCTCCGCCGTCACACACCTGCTGCTCATCAACTCAAATCAAATCAACTTTATTTATATGGCACATTTCATACAACAGTAACACAAAGTGCCTCACAGAGGTTAAAAACAACAAAGAACCAAAACAGAAAACAAAAAAGAAAAGAGAAAACCCAACCCTCCCACCCCACATAGAGATACATAAATATACACATACGCACACGCACACGCACACACACACACGCACACACACACACACACACAAGCTATCACTAAAGAGACATGGCGGAGCACCGAGACCCGAGGCAAGGAAAAAACCACCTCTGGGGGCTGTCCACACCGAGAGGGCCCACGGTCCACGGCCACAGGGAGCGCCGCCGTAGAGACCACCCCGACCCGGGCAGACAGGAGGCTCCACACCGAGGTGCAGTGCGCTACAGCCACCCAGGTCAGAGCTGTCCACGAGACGGCACCCCCATCAGTAGACCAGGATCAACTCTCAGTGTGGTAGGCCCCCATGAGGAAACACTGGAGCTAAAAACTGAGGGACTAAAACAGTAAGATAGGATAAAAGGTATAAAATGAACCAAATAAACAAAAAGCTATTTAGCTCATAAAATTGAGTTAATAGCTAGGTAAGAATGATCTAAAACAGAGACATAAAATGCATCAAAACTAAAATCTATAACTAAAATAACAAAAGATAAAGATTAAATGAGATACGACGAAGCATCCATGGGAGGGAAGACCTGCAGGCTTAGGATGTCATACCTGTTATCCAGCGGCAGCTCTGGAGGCAGAGGAGATGGACGAGCCCCAGAGCCCCTGGCCACCACCGACCAGGGCTCCCTCAGCTTGAGTGGAGTTGAGCTCATCGGGGCTCCCGCTCCACCCTCCCTGATGAAGTGCTGGGGCTCCGCGGGGCGAAGGCAGGAGGTGGAGGGTGCCGATGTTTTGGGCTTGGCTCCCTGGCGGTGCCAGCAGGACTTGACTAGTGCTGGTGTCGTTCTGGTGGTGATGGCGCCGGTCCACGGCAGGGTGGTGTTGTTCGTGGCCGTCATGCTCCGGTCACCAGCGCTGGATGGCGTCAGGTGAGCAATATGTTTTGCCTGGGTCGTGGCGACGGTGGTGAAATCCAGGAAGATCATGTCCCTCTCCTTGAGGTCGGCCTGCAGTCCGGAGATGCTCTCCCTCAGTTTTGACAGGGTTGGGAGGCAGGACTAACACACTGCCAATTTACATGCAGCCTGTGCTGGAGATCCGTCCCCCGGGACACAGTACCAACACATGGAATTGAGTTAAAATTTACCCTCGTTCATTTGGCCTAAATGTCCAAGGGGACCTTCCCCAATTTTAAACGGGCGGTCCACTTCAGATGGTGAGTTGTAGGTCCCCCACAGTTGAAAGAAAAGTTGGCGCCTCGCTGATGTGGTTCGGCTGGTGACTTTCGCGTTCACTTCTTCAGTAGACTGTAATCCGTGACAACCACAGGCCCGATGGCTTAAAACCTTAGACCATGTTAAAAAGTACATACAATAAAAGCTGGGAGCAAGGGTTCATTAAGAAAAAAAAAGCAAGAAACTGGATTAAAAGCTATGTTTTACCGGACCGAAGTGCCGGCGAAACCAGTGACACCATGCATGTGTGATGTAAGCAAACCACAGCCTCAGGGCCCATCACCTGCTGCTCATCACCTGCTGCTCATCACCTGCTGCTCTGCACCTGTAGTACCTGTGTATCGCTGCTCTGTTGCACCACCTTGTGTACAAATAACAAAACTGCATCTATGCACATGTGGTCACCATGACGTAAACATGAAGCAACACAGATACATAAAATCTGACTGTGACACCAACACCTGCTCTCTGTGATGGTTCTGATTAGGTTGTGATTTGGTTGTCCTGCAGACTGGTACTGAGGACGTGTGGACGTTGTCCTGAGGACATGTGGATGTTGTCCTGCAGACTGATACTGAGGACGTGTGGACCTTGTCCTGAGGACATGTGGATGTTGTCCTGCAGACTGATACTGAGGACGTGTGGACGTTGTCCTGAGGACGTGTGGACGTTGTCCTGAGGACGTGTGGACGTTGTCCTGCAGACTGATACTGAGGACGTGTGGACGTTATCCTGAGGACGTGTGGACGTTGTCCTGCAGACTGATACTGAGGACGTGTGGACGTTGTCCTGCAGACTGATACTGAGAACATGTGGACGTTGTCCTGAGGACGTGTGGACGTTGTCCTGCAGACTGATACTGAGGACGTGTGAACGTTATCCTGAGGACGTGTGGACGTTGTCCTGAGGACATGTGGACGTTGTCCTGAGGACGTGTGGACGTTGTCCTGCAGACTGATACTGAGGACGTGTGGACGTTGTCCTGAGGACATGTGGATGTTGTCCTGCAGACTGATACTGAGGACGTGTGGACGTTGTCCTGAGGACGTGTGGACGTTGTCCTGCAGACTGATACTGAAGACGTGTGGACGTTATCCTGAGGACGTGTGGACGTTGCCCTGCAGACTGATACTGAGAACATGTGGACGTTGTCCTGAGGACGTGTGGACGTTGTCCTGCAGACTGATACTGAGGACGTGTGGACGTTGTCCTTGTACGTTGTCCTGCAGACTGATACTGAGAACGTGTGGACGTTGTCCTGAGGACGTGTGGACGTTGCCCTGCAGACTGATACTGAGAACATGTGGACGTTGTCCTGAGGACGTGTGGACGTTGTCCTGCAGACTGATACTGAGGACGTGTGAACGTTATCCTGAGGACGTGTGGACGTTGTCCTGCAGACTGATACTGAGGACGTGTGGACGTTGTCCTGCAGACTGATACTAAAGATGTGTGGATGTTGTCCTGCAGACTGATACTGAAGACGTGTGGACGTTATCCTGAGGACGTGTGGACGTTGCCCTGCAGACTGATACTGAGAACATGTGGACGTTGTCCTGAGGACGTGTGGACATTGTCCTGCAGACTGATACTGAGGACGTGTGGACGTTGTCCTGAGGACGTGTGGACGTTGTCCTGCAGACTGATACTGAGGACGTGTGGACGTTATCCTGAGGACGTGTGGACGTTGTCCTGAGGACATGTGGACGTTGTCCTGAGGACGTGTGGACGTTGTCCTGCAGACTGATACTGAGGACGTGTGGACGTTGTCCTGAGGACATGTGGATGTTGTCCTGCAGACTGATACTGAGGACGTGTGGACGTTGTCCTGAGGACGTGTGGACGTTGTCCTGCAGACTGATACTGAAGACGTGTGGACGTTATCCTGAGGACGTGTGGACGTTGCCCTGCAGACTGATACTGAGAACATGTGGACGTTGTCCTGAGGACGTGTGGACGTTGTCCTGCAGACTGATACTGAGGACGTGTGGACGTTGTCCTGCAGACTGATACTGAGGACGTGTGGACGTTGTCCTGCAGACTGATACTGAGAACGTGTGGACGTTGTCCTGAGGACGTGTGGACGTTGCCCTGCAGACTGATACTGAGAACATGTGGACGTTGTCCTGAGGACGTGTGGACGTTGTCCTGCAGACTGATACTGAGGACGTGTGGACGTTGTCCTGCAGACTGATACTAAAGATGTGTGGATGTTGTCCTGCAGACTGATACTGAAGACGTGTGGACGTTATCCTGAGGACGTGTGGACGTTGCCCTGCAGACTGATACTGAGAACATGTGGACGTTGTCCTGAGGACGTGTGGACATTGTCCTGCAGACTGATACTGAGGACGTGTGGACGTTGTCCTGCAGACTGATACTAAAGACGTGTGGACGTTGTCCTGCAGACTGATACTGAGAACGTGTGGACGTTGTCCTGAGGACGTGTGGACATTGTCCTGCAGACTGATACTGAGGACATGTGGACGTTGTCCTGAGGACGTGTGGACGTTGTCCTGCAGACTGATACTGAGGACGTGTGGACGTTGTCCTGCAGACTGATACTGAGGACGTGTGGACGTTGCCCTGCAGACTGATACTGAGAACATGTGGACGTTGTCCTGAGGACGTGTGGACGTTGTCCTGCAGACTGATACTGAGGACGTGTGAACGTTATCCTGAGGACGTGTGGACGTTGTCCTGCAGACTGATACTGAGGACGTGTGGACATTGTCCTGCAGACTGATACTAAAGATGTGTGGACATTGTCCTGCAGACTGATACTGAGGACATGTGGACGTTGTCCTGAGGACGTGTGGACGTTGTCCTGCAGACTGATACTGAGGACGTGTGGACGTTGTCCTGCAGACTGATACTAAAGATGTGTGGATGTTGTCCTGCAGACTGATACTAAAGATGTGTGGATGTTGTCCTGCAGACTGATACTGAGGACGTGTGGACATTGTCCTGCAGACTGATACTAAAGATGTGTGGACATTGTCCTGCAGACTGGTACTGAGGACGTGTGGACGTTGTCCTGAGGACGTGTGGACGTTGTCCTGCAGACTGATACTAAAGACATGTAGATGTTGTCCTGCAGACTGGTACTGAGGAAGTGTGGACGTTGTCCTGAGGACGTGTGGACATTGTCCTGCAGACTGATACTGAGGACGTGTGGACGTTGTCCTGCAGACTGATACTGAGGATGTGTGGATGTTGTCCTGCAGACTGATACTGAGGACGTGTGGATGTTGTCCTGCAGACTGGTACTGAGGACGTGTGGACGTTGTCCTGAGGACGTGTGGACATTGTTCTGCAGACTGGTACTAAAGACATGTAGATGTTGTCCTGCAGACTGGTACTGAGGACGTGTGGACGTTGTCCTGAGGACGTGTGGACAATGTTCTGCAGACTGGTACTGAGGACGTGTGGACGTTGTCCTGAGGACGTGTGAACGTTGTCCTGCAGACTGAACACAGATAAAATGATTTGAGCTTCATGATGAACGTGATTTAAAGAACCTTTATATTCTTGTATAAAGTGACATCATGAGGAACCAGGACATGTCCGTCCACACAGTGTCCTCATGTCCCCACCGACTGTCTCTGTTTCTGTAAAGACTGTTTAAAGACACAGTGACATCACAACGTTTCTACCAGCCAACTGAGTGAGACGTCAAAGGGTTAAAGACTCAGAGGAGGAAGACTCAGAGGAGGAAGAGGGTTCAGCTGAGAACAGAACAGATTTCATTATCAAGCTCTTCAGATGCTGCTGGACTTTAATACAACAACTGAGTGTGTGTGTGTGTGTGTGTGTGTGTGTGTGTGTGTGTGTGTGTGTGTGTGTGTGTGTGTGTGTGTGTGTGTGTGTGTGTGTGTGTGTCTGTGTGTGTGTGTGTGTGTGTGTGTGTGAGATAGATAGATAGAGTGGATGGGGGCTACTGTCTGATATGGCCGTCCAATCACAGAGCAGAACAGAGTAATGAACCAATTTCCACACAGAAAAACCTGTCTGTCTGTCTGTCTGTCTGTCTGTTTGTGTGTGTGTGTGTGTGTGTGTGTGTGTGTGCACCTGCTTACGTCTTCACAGATACACAGACACATAGACTTTATTAACCCCTGTAGGGAAATTGTTGTGTCCAGTGGCTAATGCGCATACAAAGCACAAGTACAGGTAGGTCAAGTAAAAAAACAGGGTATAAATGAATAATATAAATATGAATAATAAAAGAGTGAGAAAAGAGCGATAAAGAGTCTGATGGCTGTCGGGATGAACGACGTCCTGAACCTCTCAGTCCTCAGGAGATGGTGGCTGCGGCTGCTTTTTTGTCCAGCCAAGACGCAGTGCAGGCTGTGGAGGCTGGACAATAGAGAGCAATAGGGCGCCGCCCCTCCTTGAGCCACGAAAGAAAAGAAAGACAATGATAATAAATGTATGATTATCATCATCTTTATTGTCATATACACACAATATATTAATTATTGTGATCATTTTCACTTGAAACAGCTCATCCAGCCTCTGAATATACAATCAGAGGCAGTGTGAAGTGGTGTTCCGACCCTTTGGGATGATATCAGCCTGGCTGGAAATCACCCTGATTCACTCTCATAGACTTTCATGTAAAAGGCTTTTTTTTCTACATGCAGGCACTCCAGTGCAATCTCTATGGGTTCCGGGAGGGCTTGCCCCAACGTGTTTTTGTCATACGTAAACCACCAAGTATCATTCATGTGCTCCTCGGATGGTCTGATTTCCCACGTCGGGAAGTCGTTCTTACTTCATTGTGTGTTCATGAGCATTTAAAGGCCCAATTATGCTCCCTTTACGTACGAAAATGTATACGTCTGTTTCAAACGATGTTATCGTCACTGCCCACATACTTCCATGCATCCTTTACGTTGGCATGGATGTTAACCAATATATCCACCAGGAGGCAGCCCAGCGTCAAAAGAACTCGAACAAATCTGTCTCACACAGACCTCCACTTCTCCTTCGCTGCCGTCCAACTCACATTTAATTCCCTTCCAATCTCCTCCCAGCTGTTCTGTAGCATGTGTTTATCCCGGTGTCCAAGAGAAGTAACATCATAGAGATGTTTATAGTTTCTAACTAACCCACACAACCTCTCCTCAAAAAGTTCCGCCATTGTTATTTCTTCTTCGTGTCTCACTAGAGCTACATATCGGGTAGTGACAGCAACACTGCCCCCATGGTTTCCGGTGGTACTGCTCCGATTGGCCCGTATCCATAAGCAGTCAGTGTATGTATGGGGGTGGAGCCTCTGGTGGTCAGTATATGGGGGTGGAGCCTCTGGTGGTCAGTGTATGTATGGGGGTGGAGCCTCTGGTGGTCAGTGTATGTATGGGGGCGGAGCCTCTGGTGGTCAGTGTATGTATGGGGGTGGAGCCTCTGGTGGTCAGTGTATGTATGGGGGTGGAGCCTCTGGTGGTCAGTATATGGGGGTGGAGCCTCTGGTGGTCAGTGTATGTATGGGGGTGGAGCCTCTGGTGGTCAGTAACAGTCTTGTCATGTTTGTCACCACCAAACATGTCACTTCCTTTTTCTCCCCCACTGTTACAGTTTGAGATGATGTTGCCTCGCTGGACACAGTTGTCTGTCCTGGTCTTCTGAACGCTTTCAGTGACTTTCTTTGAAATTTGGCACAAATGTCAGACTGAAGAATGAACTGATCGAGTTTGCTGTTTAAGGGTCAAAGGTCACTGTGACCCTGGATCTGAAGACGCCTCGTTTCAACATGTTGAAACATTTAGACACTTACGAACCAAAGTCTCACAAGATCAAATATGACATTTATTATCCCAAAGGTCAGAGGTCAACTTCACTCTGTGTCTGTGTGCTGTCCTCTGCTGTCCTCTGCTGTCCTCTGCTGTCTCAGAGCTGTGAACAAATCATTTTCTGTTGATTTTCACCTCCTCGTCCAATCAGACGCTGCAAACTGTCTCAGTGTGTGTGTGTGTGTGTGTGTGTGTGTTAATGATGTTGGTCACACTCTGTAACATTTGGGGCGAAGCTGGCAGACGGCCATGTTTACCCAGCATGCATCAGTGCTGTAATAACTGACCTTCAACATTTACATCAGCTGACCTTTGACCTCTCCTGTGTCTCAGACCAACACTGGTGACATCACTTAGCCTTCACTTGACCTACTTTCTGCTCCAATCAGACGTCTCGGTGTTGGACAGACAGATGTGGACCTGCCGTCTGTGGAGACGTCTCGGTGTTGGACAGACAAATCTGGACCTGCCGTCTGCGGAGACGTCTCAGAGACGTCTCGGTGTTGGACAGACAGATGTGGACCTGTTGTCTGTGGAGAGATCTCAGTGTTGGACAGACAGATGTGGACCTGCCGTCTGTGGAGACGTCTCGGTGTTGGACAGACAAATCTGGACCTGCCGTCTGTGGAGACGTCTCAGAGACATCTCAGTGTTGGACAGACAGATCTGGACCTCCTGTCTGTGGAGACATCTCAGTGTTGGACAGACAGATGTGGACCTGCTGTCTGTGGAGACATCTCAGTGTTGGACAGACAGATGTGGACCTGCCGTCTGTGGAGACGTCTCAGAGACATCTCAGTGTTGGACAGACAGATCTGGACCTGCTGTCTGTGGAGACGTTTCTCTGTTGGACAGCCAATGTGGCCTCCAGCTGGCGGCAGGCCCGTGTGATTGGGCGGAGCAGTGATGACCTAAATGTTGGACGTAAAAAGCGGGACGTGTAATAATGAGATGGACGGCAGCTGGGTGAGAGCCAGATGGACTCATTGATCTGTCTGTCCTCTTTAATGAGACGATGAGACGCTGCTGAGCTTTTAGTGAGATGAAGACTGTTTTTAGAGACTGAGACACCACTGTGAAGACAGACAGGGAGACAGACTGAAGACATACTGAAGACAGACAGGGAGACAGACTGAAGACAGACTGAAGACAGACAGGGAGACAAACTGAAGACAGACAGGGAGACAAACTGAAGACAGACAGGGAGACAGACTGAAGACATACTGAAGACAGACAGGGAGACAGACTGAAGACAGACTGAAGACAGACAGGGAGACAAACTGAAGACAGACAGGAAGACAGACTGAAGACAGACTGAAGACAGACAGGGAGACAGACTGAAGACAGACTGAAGACAGACAGGGAGACAAACTGAAGACAGACAGGAAGACAGACTGAAGACAGACTGAAGACAGACAGGGAGACAAACTGAAGACAGACAGGGAGACAGACTGAAGACATACTGAAGACAGACAGGGAGACAGACTGAAGACAGACTGAAAACTGACAAGGAGACAGACTGAAGACAGACAGACCGAGAGATAGACCGAAGACAGACAGTGACAGACAGGGACAGGGGAAGATTGAGGACTGACTGACGACCTCATGTCAGGTCCTCCTGTCTCCTCCTGTCTTCTGTCTCTGCATCTCCTCCTGTATCTTCCTATATCTTCCTGTCTCCTCCTGTCTCCTCCTGTCTTCTGTCTCCGTGTCTCCTGTCTCCTCCTGTCTTCTGTCTCTGTGTCTCCTCCTGTCTCCTTTCTCCTCCTGTCTTCTGTCTCTGTTTCTCCTCCTGTCTTCTGTCTCCTGTCTCCTCCTGTCTTCTGTCTCTGTGTCTCCTCCTGCCTCCTTTCTCCTCCTGTCTTCTGTCTCTGTTTCTCTTCCTGTCTCCTGTCTCCTCCTGTCTTCTGTCCCTGTGTCTCCTGTCTCCTCCTGTCTCCTCCTGTCTTCTGTCTCTGTGTCCCCTCCTGTCTCCTCCTGTCTTCTGTCTCTGTGTCCCCTCCTGTCTTCTGTCTCTGTGTCCCCTCCTGTCTCCTCCTGTCTTCTGTCTCTGTGTCTCCTCCTGTCTTCTGTCTCTGTGTCTCCTCCTGTCTCCTGTCTCTGTGTCTCCTCCTGTCTCCTGTCTCCTCCTCCCGAGACACTTATTTTTCTGCTGCGATGCATTCAGGGTTCCGGGGACAGAAACAGTGAGCTGCTGAGTGATGCTGATAAACTGAGTCATGTTGTTGGAAGAAAAGCTGAGCTGAGCCTGTGAGCCTGAACACGTCGGCGGGGAGTTGTCGAGGACAAAGACTCGCCATGTTTTTAATCAGAGCCCCGACCCTGGTGTCAGACCAGGTCTTCAGCCGGTCTCTGGGGGGACGGGATCAGACCGCCACAGCTCACGACGCAGCGCTAAAATCCTGATCGATACTTCAGCTGTCACACAGAGAAAGGTCAGAGGGATCCCCCTCCTTCTCCTCCTCCTCCTCCTCTTCCTCCTCCTCCTTCTCCTCCTCCTTCTCTTCCTCCTCCTCCTTCTCTTCCTCCTCCTCTTTCTCCTCCTCCTCCTCTTTCTCCTCCTCCTCCTCTTCCTCCTCCTCCTCTTTCTCTTCTTTCTCCTCCTCCTCTTTCTCCTCCTCCTCTTCTTCCTCATCCTCCTACTCTTCCTCATCCTCCTTCTCTTCTTCCTCATCTTCCTACTCTTCCTCATCCTCCTCTTCTTCCTCCCCCTCCTCCTCCTCTTCTTCTTCTTCCTCCTCCTCCTTCTCTTCATCATCAGCTCTGACAGAAAGATCTGAGGTTCCACATGATGAAACAGGAAGTCATCGGTATGTTACTGAACACATGGTTGTTGATCCTGCTCCATGTGTCTTTATGTCGGGAAGTGCATTTTTTTTAGAGGGTGATAAATGTGTAGTTTGAGGTCAGGTTGGATTTTGTCACATCTCACAGCCCTGAACTCACTGCACTCATTTTGGTCCCTGAATGCACCGTGCTCGTTTTGGTCCCTGAACTCACCACAATCATTTTGGTTCCTGAATGCACTGTGTCATTTTGGTCCCTAAACACACCACACCCATTTTGGTCCCTGAATCCACCATGTCATTTTGGTCCCTGAACTTGGCACGCCTATTTTGATCTCTAAACACACTGCACTCATTTTGGTCCCTGAACACGCTTTGGAAAGCAGAGCTAAATGGTAAACAAACATGGCAGCACACCGGTAAGGTAAGACAACACGTTTACATGTCGTTTTCTATATGTTCTCTGACATTTATCCTAACGATATGAGGCGGTCTTTGTGGAAAAAAAGCTTGTTTAGTGGACTAACTTTGAACTTTGCACTTGAAGGTTGCCCGTTCACTTACGTTTTAACAGGTCTGATGCTACTATGCGCCCCGGCTGTATCTAGGCTAACAGCTAACATGCTAACTATTATTTTTATGTCACTAGTCACTTGAAACAAATTTAGGAGGATAGGAGACAGGTTGAAATAAACCGAAATTTCCCTTTAAATTAAATTAAATTAATCCACCATGTCATTTTGGTCCCTGAACTTACCACACCTATTTTGGTCCCTCAACGCACCGTGCTCATTTTAGTTTATGTGAAAAACTTGTGTGTGTGTGTGTGTGTGTGTGTGTGTGTGTGCGCACGGACGTAATTGGGGGGGGGGGGGGGCGCAGGGACATGTCCCCCGCACTTTTTACCATCCAAAAACAATGTTACGTGCTAATAAACTGAGATGCATCTCAGGACTAGGACCACAAGGAAAACGGCCACTCAAACTGAAGCCTGTTTCCCTTTAGAGGGCATGATGAGAAAGATACAAGGAGCACAGTCAATGGCGGATTGGCCATTGGGACGTTCTGGACAATCCTGATGGGCCAGTCACCAAGTGGGCCGGTGAGACTGGTGAATGTCATGCTAGCTGCTAGCTGTCAGTGCTGCAGTGCATGTCCCTCCCATGTTGTTTGTTTGCTGTGAGATGTTCAGAGGGATATATGAAAGAGGCTCTTGTTTTTCTTGAAATCTGATTGGCTTAGCCGCAGTCATCAGTCATTACTCATGGCAGACCAGGCTAGTTTGACCGTTAGACAGAAAACATGGATAAAGCCGGTAATAAAAGAAAGGGTGGTGTGGAAAAAACTCGAATAAAAAACCTTAAATCTTTTCAAGAAGAGGCAGCAAAGTGCTCCAAAATAACTGACCTGTTGGGCCGCGGCCTCGGTTGACGGGCTGAGGCTGCTGGTGTTGCTAACGACGGAGATGGAGCCGACAGTGCCATTATAGCAGGCGTATTAATGTTAGCTAACGTTCGTGAGTGTGTACTGAGCAAGGTTGGCTTTGGCAAATTGCGTATTTCCTCTAGGTGTCCGTTTCAAGTCTGGAATTAAACAATAACTGCTGGTTTTCTTATTCAGTTGATTCTGAGGACAGCATTTGTGTAGTGTATACAAGCATGTAGAAGATTATAGGTAGAAACGTGTGGCTTGTTATATATTGACAGAAGGAATTTTACTGTTCACTTTACACATTTTTGCTATATTGCACAATCTTTATTGTTTCTATGCAAAATTTCTCAATTAATTTGATGGCCTGAACTGTACCTGTAATTAAATGAACCTTTAATTACAGTAAAAGTAACTTTAAAAAGGTGTCTGTCTTTGACAACTTTGTATTTAAAAACCCTCTAGGCCATAGTTTTATACATATTTTGAACTTCATATTGCTTTGAGGTGTAGGGCAGATATTCATTAATTCAAGCTTTATTTAAACTTGAAATTACACTGAGGGACAGCCTTTATTTCCAGTATCGTCAAGTAATATCAGAGCACCGTTCAAGCAAGCACCCTTTGACTGCTGTAACACTGGAATTTCTCAATTGTGGGATCAGTAAAGGTATTTCTTATCTTACCATATCTTATCTTATCTTATGTTATCTTATCTTATCGGGTCTGTCTCTGTCGACCTTCACCTTCCTGCTGGCAGACGTGCTGAGTTCACTGACCTCTGTAACACTGACATGTTCATCATGGCTGGAGTCAGAGTGAGGTCAGAGTGGAGTCAGAGTGAATTCAGAGTGAAGTCAGAATGAGGTCAGAGTGAGGTCAGGGTGGAGTCAGAGTGGAGTCAGAGAGAGGGGACTCATTCGGTCTTTACACTCATAGCTCTCCTCTTGGCAACAGCACAGTAGACTATGGCATCACCGACCTAGACCCCTTCTACCTGAGAGCATTTACAGTCAGCCCCTTAACCCCCTTATCAGACCATAGTAAAATCACACTCTACATTAAAACGACAACAAACAACCCTCACACAGTAGAACCCTGCAATCTGACCTACAGAAAACAACCTTATAAATGGACAAACAAAAGCAAAGACGAATACCAGACAGCAATCAAAAATCCAGTCTTTCAATCCCATTTAGACTGTTTTCTTTCCACCTCGTATCCCCTCAATCAGGACGGCCTCAGACAGGCTGTACAGGACATCTACAACATATTTGACCATGTGGCAGACTTATCCAGTCTGAAAAAGCGCCAGTACCACAGACCAAAAGACCCGACCAATGACGAGTGGTTTGACACAGAATGCAGACAACTGAGAAAAACTCTCAGAAATGTGTCAAATCAAAAACACAGACAACCTGACAACCCTGAGCTCAGCCTCCAGTACTGGGAAACACTGAGAGTATACAGAAAAACACTCAGAACTAAAAAAGAACAGCATGTGAGGCATCAGTTACAAATAATTGAAGAGTCCATTGACTCCAATGACTTCTGGAAGAAATGGCACTCTTTCAGCAAACCACAAAAAGAAGAATTGGCTATTCAAAATGGTGACATCTGGAAAATCACTTTGAAAGTCTGTATACTGCTGTTCCCTGAATTCGGCCCAAAACAATCTCCTCAACAAATTAGAAATTTTAGAATCAGTCATTAAAGACAACCAGAACCCCCTAGACTACCAAATTACTGAAGCAGAGCTGCTGGCTAAAATCCAGGCACTGCAGCCAAAGAAAGCCAGCGGTCCTGATGGCATTTTAAATGAAATGCTAAAATTTGATGACCATAAATTTAACATTGCCATATTAAAATTATTTAACCTTATTCTGGGTGTCGGACATTTCCCTGACCTCTGGAGTGAAGGAATCCTCACACCAATCTTTAAAAGTGGAAACAAATTCGACCCAAACAATTACCGAGGCATCTGTGTCAGCAGCAACCTGGGGAAGTTGTTCTGCAGCATCCTAAACAGCCGACTGCAAGACTTCCTCAGAGAACATGATGTCCTGAGCAAGAGCCAGATAGGATTCACACCCAAACATAGAACAACAGACCATATCTACACCCTTCACACCTCATTAATAAAGACGTCCACCAAAACAAGAGGAAAATCTTCTCTTGTTTTGTAGACTTCAAAAAAGCATTCGACTCAATTTGGCATGATGGACTGTTCTTAAAATTAATTGAGAAGGGTGTAGGGGGGAAGGTCTATGACATCATCAAAACCATGTACAGTCATATGAAATGTGCTGTTAAAATTAACAACATGGAAACAGATTTCTTCCCCCAGAGTAGAGGAGTAAAACAGGGCTGCAGTCTCAGTCCCACCCTCTTCAACATTTATATCGATGAATTGGCCAAATCACTAGAACTATCTGACATCCCTGGTCTCACTCTGTCTGACACACAGGTTAAATGCCTACTGTTTGCAGATGATCTCATATTGCTGGCTCCATCAAATGAAGCACTACAACAGCAACTGGATCATCTGCAAACCTTCTGTCAGACCTGGGCCCTGACAGTTAATCTGGACAAAACCAAAATTATGATATTCCAGAAACGACCCAGGGTCAGGAGACCAAACCAGGTTTTTCCTGGGCTCTCATGAGGTGGAGCACACACACGACTACACATACTTAGGACTACATCACGTCCACGGGAAACTTTAACCTGGCTGTTGATGATCTCAGAGAGAAGGGAAGAAGGGCTTTCTATGCTATAAAGAAATCTTCAAACATTAATATGCCCATTAGAATCTGGCTCAAAATATTCAAATCTATAATTGAACCAATTATTCTGTATGGTAGTGAGGTGTGGGTCCTCTTGCAAATCAAGATTTTGAAAAATGGGACAAACACCCCATCGAAATCCTGCATACAGAGATTTGCAAGAGCATCCTCAGAGTGCACAGGAACACCCCAACAACGGGTGCCGAGCTGAGCTAGGCCAATTCCCCTTTTAATTAGAATTCAAAAAAGAGCCATCAAATTTTATAAACACCTTAAAACAAGTGACCCCAACTCCTACCACTACAAAGCTCTGCAATGCCAAGAGGAGAGCATGGAGAAGAGCCCCCTCAGCCAGCTGGTCCTGAGGCTCAGCTCCTCTAACACAAGACCTCAGCACAGCCCTCACACAATCTGGACCCACCAAATTATAGAGAAACAAAAAGAACATTACATTAACTATTGGACATCGACCACAAAAACGCAAAGCAAACTTCAGTGTTATTTGGCTCTAAACAGACAGTACACGGTGGCAGAATATCTGAGCACCGTGACTGATGAGAAACTGAGGAAGACTTTGACCATGTACAGACTCAGTGACCACAGCTTGGCCATAGAGACGGGCAGAGACAGGCAGACCTGGCTGCCCAGAGAGGACAGGTTGTGTGAGCTCTGTCCACACAGACAAGTGGAGACAGAGACACACTTCCTGTTGCACTGCAGCAAGTATGAACACATCAGAGCCGACTTCCTCTCAAAAATAAAACATAAAGTCACTGACTTTGATTCTCTGCCTGATCAAACTAAAATGCAACACATCCTTGGAGAGAACAGACTCAGCAGCTTAGCAGCAGCAACATATGTCAGGTTATGCCACAGCCTGAGGGACAACCATCACAACACCCGACACACCTGTCTATATTTACAGTCCTTGTACTCACCATCTACATTTTTCTTTATTCATTTTTTTTCTATATTATATATTGGTGTATTGTATTGTAGATTGGTGTATTTTGTATTATATATCATATATTTAATCTTTTTTTTATAGTTTTCTGACTTACTTTTATTATTGTACTTTATTTGTAAATTTTAATGTCTTTGTCAATATTGTTAATCTACAGTCATGCCAATAAAGCTTATTGAATTGAATTGAGAGGTCAGAGTGAGGTCAGAGTGGAGTCAGAATGAGGTCAGAGTGCAGTCAGAGTGAGGTCAGAGTGAGGTCAGAGTGGAGTCAGAGTGAGGTCAGAGTGCAGTCAGAGTGAGGTCAGAGTGAAGTCAGAGAGAAGTCAGAGAGAGGTCAGAGTGAGGTCAGAGTGGAGTCAGAGTGAATTCAGAGTGATGTCAGAGTGAGGTCAGAGTGAAGTCAGAGTGAAGTCAGAGTGAGGTCAGAGTGAGGTCAGAGTGAAGTCAGAGTGAATTCAGAGTGAGGTCAGAGTGAAGTCAGAGAGAAGTCAGAGAGAGGTCAGAGTGAGGTCAGAGTGAGTTCAGAGTGAATTCAGAGTGAAGTCAGAGTGGAGTCAGAGTGAGGTCAGAGTGAAGTCAGAGTGAAGTCAGAGTGAGGTCAGAGTGAGGTCAGAGTGAGGTCAGAGTGAGGTCAGAGTGGAGTCAGAGTGAGGTCAGAGTGAAGTCAGAGTGAAGTCAGAGTGAGGTCAGAGTGGAGTCAGAGTGAGGTCAGAGTGAAGTCAGAGAGAAGTCAGAGTGAAGTCAGAGTGAGGTCAGAGTGAGGTCAGAGTGAAGTCAGAGTGAATTCAGAGTGAAGTCAGAGTGAGGTCAGAGTGAGGTCAGAGTGAAGTCAGAGTGAAGTCAGAGTGAGGTCAGAGTGAGGTCAGAGTGAAGTCAGAGTGAATTCAGAGTGAAGTCAGAGTGAGGTCAGAGTGAGGTCAGAGTGAATTCAGAGTGAAGTCAGAGTGAGGTCAGAATGAGGTCAGAGTGAAGTCAGAGTGAGGTCAGAGTGAATTCAGAGTGAAGTCAGAGTGGAGTCAGAGTGAGTTCAGAGTGGAGTCAGAGTGAGGTCAGAGTGAATTCAGAGTGAAGTCAGAGTGAGGTCAGAGTGGAGTCAGAGTGAATTCAGAGTGAAGTCAGAGTGAAGTCAGAGTGGAGTCAGAGTGAGGTCAGAGTGGAGTCAGAGTGAGGTCAGAGTGAGGTCAGAGAGAAGTCAGAATGAGGTCAGAGTGGAGTCAGAGTGAGATCAGAGTGAAGTCAGAGTGAGGTCAGAGTGGAGTCAGAGTGAATTCAGAGTGAAGTCAGAGTGGAGTCAGAGTGAGGTCAGAGTGAAGTCAGAGTGAGTTCAGAGTGAATTCAGAGTGAAGTCAGAGTGGAGTCAGAGTGGAGTCGGAGTGAGGTCAGAGTGAAGTCAGAGTGAAGTCAGAGTGAGGTCAGAGTGGAGTCAGAGTGAATTCAGAGTGAAGTCAGAGTGAATTCAGAGTGAAGTCAGAGTGAGGTCAGAGTAAAGTCAGAGTGAATTCAGAGTGAGGTCAGAGTGGAGTCAGAGTGAGATCAGAGAGAAGTCAGAGTGAGATCAGAGAGAAGTCAGAGTGAGGTCAGAGTGGAGTCAGAGTGAAGTCAGAGTGAGGTCAGAGTGGAGTCAGAGTGAAGTCAGAGTGAGGTCAGAGTGGAGTCAGAGTGAAGTCAGAGTGAGATCAGAGTGAAGTCAGAGTGAAGTCAGAGTGAGATCAGAGAGAAGTCAGAGTGAAGTCAGAGTGAGATCAGAGTGAAGTCAGAGTGAATTCAGAGTGAAGTCAGAGTGAGGTCAGAGTGAGGTCAGAGTGAATTCAGAGTGAAGTCAGAGTGAGGTCAGAGTGAATTCAGAGTGAAGTCAGAGTGAAGTCAGAGTGGAGTCAGAATGAGGTCAGAGTGGAGTCAGAGTGAGATCAGAGTGGAGTCAGAGTGAGGTCAGAGTGACGTCAGAGTGAATTCAGAGTGAAGTCAGAGTGGAGTCAGAGTGGAGTCAGAGAGAAGTCAGAGTGGAGTCAGAGTGAGGTCAGAGTGAGGTCAGAGTGGAGTCAGAGTGAGGTCAGAGTGAGGTCAGAGTGAGGTCAGAGTGGAGTCAGAGTGAGGTCAGAGAGAAGTCAGAATGAGGTCAGAGTGGAGTCAGAGTGAGGTCAGAGTGAGGTCAGAGAGAAGTCAGAGTGAATTCAGAGAGAAGTCAGAGTGGAGTCAGAGTGAATTCAGAGTGAGGTCAGAGTGAGGTCAGAGTGGAGTCAGAGTGAGGTCAGAGAGAAGTCAGAATGAGGTCAGAGTGGAGTCAGAGTGAGGTCAGAGAGAAGTCAGAATGAGGTCAGAGTGGAGTCAGAGTGAGGTCAGAATGAGGTCAGAGTGAGATCAGAGTGAAGTCAGAATGAGGTCAGAGTGAAGTCAGAGTGAGATCAGAGTGAAGTCAGAGTGAGGTCAGAGTGAAGTCAGAATGAGGTCAGAGTGAATTCAGAGTGAAGTCAGAGTGAGATCAGAGTGAAGTCAGAGTGAGATCAGAGTGAAGTCAGAATGAGGCCAGAGTGAATTCAGAGTGAAGTCAGAGTGAGGTCAGAGTGAATTCAGAGTGAAGTCAGAATGAGGTCAGAGTGAAGTCAGAGTGAGATCAGAGTGATGTAAGAATGACGTCAAAGTGAATTCAGAGTGAAGTCAGAGTGAGGTCAGAGAGAAGTCAGAGTGAGGTCAGAGTGGAGTCAGAGTGAAGTCAGAGTGAAGTCAGAGTGAGGTCAGAGTGAATTCAGAGTGAAGTCAGAGTGAGGTCAGAGAGAAGTCAGAGTGAGGTCAGAGTGGAGTCAGAGTGGAGTCAGAGTGAAGTCAGAGTGAATTCAGAGTGAAGTCAGAGTGGAGTCAGAGTGAGGTCAGAGTGAGGTCAGAGAGAAGTCAGAATGAGGTCAGAGTGAATTCAGAGTGAGGTCAGAGTGGAGTCAGAGTGAGGTCAGAGTGAGGTCAGAGTGAGGTCAGAGAGAAGTCAGAGTGAATTCAGAGTGAAGTCAGAGTGGAGTCAGAGTGAGGTCAGAGTGAGGTCAGAGAGAAGTCAGAATGAGGTCAGAGTGAATTCAGAGTGAGGTCAGACTGAAGTCAGAGTGAATTCAGAGTGAAGTCAGAGTGAGGTCAGATAGAAGTCAGAATGAGGTCAGAGTGGAGTCAGAGTGAGGTCAGAGTGAAGTCAGAGTGAGGTCAGAGTGATTTCAGAGTGAAGTCAGAATGAGGTCAGAGTGAAGTCAGAGTGAGATCAGAGTGAAGTCAGAATGAGGTCAGAGTAAAGTCAGAGTGAGGTCAGAGTGAATTCAGAGTGAAGTCAGAATGAGATCAGAGTGAAGTCAGAGTGAGGTCAGAGTGAAGTCAGAGTGGAGTCAGAGTGAGGTCAGAGTAAATTCAGAGTGAAGTCAGAGTGAATTCAGAGAGAAGTCAGAGTGAGGTCAGAGTGGAGTCAGAGTGAAGTCAGAGTGAGATCAGAGAGAAGTCAGAGTGAGGTCAGAGTGGAGTCAGAGTGAGGTCAGAGTGAAGTCAGAGTGAGGTCAGAGTGATTTCAGAGTGAAGTCAGAATGAGGTCAGAGTGAAGTCAGAGTGAGATCAGAGTGAAGTCAGAATGAGGTCAGAGTAAAGTCAGAGTGAGTTCAGAGTGAATTCAGAGTGAAGTCAGAATGAGATCAGAGTGAGATCAGAGTGAAGTCCGAATGAGGTCAGAGTGAATTCAGAGTGAAGTCGCAATGAGGTCAGAGTGAAGTCAGAGTGAAGTCAGAGTGAGGTCAGAGTGGAGTCAGAGTGAGGTCAGAGTAAATTCAGAGTGAAGTCAGAGTGAAGTCAGAGTGAATTCAGAGAGAAGTCAGAGTGAGGTCAGAGTGGAGTCAGAGTGAAGTCAGAGTGAGATCAGAGAGAAGTCAGAGTGAGGTCAGAGTGGAGTCAGAGTGAAGTCAGAGTGAATTCAGAGAGAAGTCAGAGTGAGGTCAGAGAGGAGTCAGAGTGAAGTCAGAGTGAGATCAGAGAGAAGTCAGAGTGAGGTCAGAGTGGAGTCAGAGTGAAGTCAGAGTGAGGTCAGAGTGAAGTCAGAGTGACGTCAGAGTGAGATCAGAGTGAAGTCAGAGTGAAGTCAGAGTGAGATCAGAGAGGAGTCAGAGTGAAGTCAGAGTGAGATCAGAGTGAGATCAGAGTGAAGTCAGAGTGAGATCAGAGTGAAGTCAGAGCGAAGTCAGAGTGAGGTCAGAGTGAGATCAGAGTGAAGTCAGAGTGAGATCAGAGTGAAGTCAGAGTGAAGTCAGAGTGAAGTCAGAATGAAGTCAGAGTGAAGTCAGAGCGAAGTCAGAGCGAAGTCAGAGTGAGGTCAGAGTGGAGTCAGAGTGAAGTCAGAGTGACGTCAGAGTGAGATCAGAGTGAAGTCAGAGTGAAGTCAGAGTGAGATCAGAGAGAAGTCAGAGTGAAGTCAGAGTGAGATCAGAGTGAGATCAGAGTGAAGTCAGAGTGAGATCAGAGTGAAGTCAGAGCGAAGTCAGAGTGAGGTCAGAGTGAGATCAGAGTGAAGTCAGAGTGAGATCAGAGTGAAGTCAGAGTGAAGTCAGAGTGAAGTCAGAATGAAGTCAGAGTGAAGTCAGAGTGAAGTCAGAGCGAAGTCAGAGTGAGGTCAGAGTGAGATCAGAGTGAAGTCAGAGTGAGATCAGAATGAGATCAGAGTGAAGTCAGAGTGAAGTCAGAATGAAGTCAGAGTGAAGTCAGAGTGAAGTCAGAGTGAGGTTAGAGTGAAGCCATCACTCAGGTCAGAGGTCAGACACTCTGTTAAAGGCTCGGCTCAGCCAATCGTCAGAGGACATGTCCTGTCAGTGAGCATCAGCGTCTTCCTGTCTGTCCTGTCATTCAGGACTCACAGCTGATTTATATCAAACAGGAATTTAAACACAGCGACGGGAACTACAGGAAGAGGCGGGGCCACTGATCCCAGGTCAGCCTCGTCACTGCAGATCATTATAATAAAGCTCTGTGTCAGCTGGACGCAGCTGCTGGTAGACCTGATGGAGGCCAACAGGACAGTCTGATTATAATAAGGGTCATAGAAATGTAGTTTAAAAGGTTATATACAAGGGTGCACATAACGTTTTTGGTCTGGTTCTCAGGGGAGAATTGCTTGTCTGCACTACGTTCACCTCACATGCACAGAGGAGGCTGCCAGACGTTTTCCAGCTTGCTTTAAATGCATCCACTAGTCTCTGTCAACAGACATGCTGGCCTGATATTTCTCAAGGATGTTACTAAGTGCTGTGTTGCCAAAACTGTGGAGGTCCTTCATTTCAAGAGGTCAGGTTGTAGGATCAAAAATCAAAAAGTGATCACATGACTTGAGGGATTCATATCTGCTTTCAAACTCCTGAATTAGAGCTCTCAACACATCAATCTTGTCCCTGTCAGCAACAGCATGTGACACAGTCTCCTTCCTGTACTTGCCCTCACTGTCCATCAGTAGTGTCAACTGTCCAATAGCAACCATGAGCTCATCTTTGCATTCACCAATAGTGAGATTATCTTGCTGGAACCTGAGGGAGGTGAACTGTAAAATGTTCCCAATATCAAGCATGTTGGCTAGGAAACAATGAAAACGCTCCGTCATCACTTGTTGCCACTTGAATCTGAAGGGCTGGTAACACTCTCCGTATTTTCAACAGAGTCTTCTGTCTCCATGCAGACCATCTGATGTTGTGAAACTTTCCTAGTTTGACAAAAGCAATGCCTTTCTCCTCACAGATCTTCTTTAGTTGTGCTATTTGTTTGCACCCCCTTTCTCTAAGTAAAAGCTTAGCAACTTGACAATGGATTGATTAAATGACTCACAGTATGGGACCATGCGATCAGCTGACTTGGCGCAGTTCTCCAGGGTGTGGGCAGTGCACTGAATATGCACAAGGGAATCCCCGATGTCAACCATCTGACGTAATTTGGGAACAACCCCATTGTGAAATCCAACGTTGACAGCGGCTCCGTCACTGCATACTGAGACCAACTTCGTCTTCTACTCCACTAAACCACAAGCATGGAACAGTTGCACAAACCCGTCCACTATGTCCTGTGCTGGTCGGTTGACTCCCACATTAATTAATCCAAGGAAGTCTGAGCTGTATTCTCCTTTGCTGGACACAGAAACAATGTACACAATTTCCTGCTCTGTTTTTATTATATCTTCGGATCCATCGAAGAGCACACCCCGAAAATTCAGCTGCTTTCACTTTCTCAGTCAGTTCTGAACTTATTGTTTGTGCGATGCTCTGCATGATTCAGGCTGCCCCTTCTCGTGAATGATCAGCCGTACCGACGTTCAGTCCAAGCCTCTCAAGAAGCGGAATATCCTCCTCATATGAACGCACAGGACGTGCATGTTTTGCTTTGTGAAAGGTCAACAAAAAAAAGTTAGTCAGTGCCTGATGCTATTCCTCATTCAGTCTGTCTTGCCATCTGTCAAGCGGGCCACCGGGTCTCTGGTCTTGGGCCTGTCTCTGCTTGCTACCAACCACTTGCACTACTTTTTGTTGCTCTCTGCTATTCACATGCTTATCAAAAGCTGGATGATTGAAGTTCTTAGTCCCTTTATAAAAGGTGCTGTTTTTATCCGCCAGAGTGAGATTTTTATGACATAGTTTGCACCACATCTTGGTGCGGGCATCATTCGTTTGAAGCTAGCTGACCTCCTGCAGCCATTTTTCTGAGAACACACATTTCCTTTGCAGTTCAGGTTCAGTCTGGCGTTTCTTTGGAGATGGAGGAGAAACACCAAAGGCGCTGAAGCTTGCCTCTTGGACATTTTGATGAATGGAGAAACTCCTTAAAATAGTCACTCATACTCTGCACTGCAATATTTAGTCTACTGTCTGTCCCAAAATCACTGCAGTCATGTCAGGTACACAGATGCATGTTACAAAGTTTGATGTGGCACACGTTGTTCATTTTGACAGCGCATGCACCACTGGTTATATATAAGAGTTTATCAATATACTCCAGTGATATGAAGCCTAGTCAGTGACACCTGTCCTAACTATAGGCTTAATGACAAGGAAAGTCTTCAGTCTAGTTTTAAATGTGGAGACGGTGTCTGCCTCCAGGACTGAAACAGGAAGGTGGTTCCACAGAAGAGGAGCCTGATAGCTGAAGGCTCTGGATCCTTTTTAGGACCCACAGTAACCCTGCGTTCTCAGAGCGCAGGGTTCTGGTGGGATAATATGGCACTATGAGCTCTCTAAGATATGATGGAACATTTACAACTCTGTACGTGAGGAGAAGATAAAACAGGAGAAATATGATCTCTGTTCTTACTTCCTGTCAGTACATGTGCCGCCATGATCTGGATCAGCCGGAGAGTTTTTACAGACTTGTTATAAACCCATCCAGATGTGTGGACCAGTTTCTCTGCGTCTTTTTGGGACAGGACACGCCAACACGTTCTCATCCCAAGTGGTCACATGTCACCTCTCTGTCAGCAGCCATTCACATCTACATATTTCACTTCAGGTTTCCTCCTGTGTCTGCTGCTGATGTTCTGAGACGCTGAAACCATCACTGGGACGTCAACAAAAGCATGTGGTTAGGTTGAGAAAAAAGCATCCAGGTTTGGCTCGACTTTTACAGGAAGTGAACCTCCCCACCTCCCCCTCCTGCCAGCCCTGTAGACCAGTGGTTCCTGACTGGTCCAGGTTTCTCTTCAGTCATCAGATCAGGGTCCACACAGTTAAATACATTCAGCTTCATACTCGAGTTTGGACATGTCCTCCAGCTGGTTCACTGTCTCTGTCTGTTAGACACTGACTCTACAGCAGGAAACGGCACTTCAAAATAAAAGCTCTGAGCTGGAAATTCACTGTAGGCTACTTCAAAGTAAAGTGTGTTTTTTACAAACTGGACACATTCCTGAGTCACTGGCGGTTTATTCAGAATGGAACTGCGGCCTACTTTTGGACTGCGACCCACCCATTGGGAGCCACTGCTGTAGGGACCCTGCAGCTCCTTCTGTTACGTTCAGGTGTCTGATGCCTAAATCACTGACAGGTGATTTTCAATGACTCCATGATGAGAATGTGCTGTATGACTGATTCCTGTAATCTTACACAGGTGACTGAACAGTCTGTGAAGTTTGTTTTATCTGAAAGTTAAAAGAGGAATCTGATCAGATATTACTCAGAGACCAGAGAGATGAGATCCAGAGAAACTGTTTCTTCAGAGAGTTTCTGAGAACAAGAACTTCAGTTTGGTTTTAGTTTAACATCAGGAGGGTTTTTATGTCGTGACGACGTGATTGAAGTTCAGTTAACTGATCTGTTTCTTCTGACTCGATCAAAGACCGTCAGAAAGTCCTGATACTTTAACTTGAGTCCAGTTTGTGGTTGTTGGACGTGTGATGCTGAGGTTGACTCAGATCTCAGGTCAGACTCAGCTGCTGTTGGACTGTAGATGAATTCAGGTTTGTGTATCAGCGTTTCATCTTCTTCTCTTTCTGTTTTATTCAGACTTTATTGAATCTCCGTCTTTGATGTGCTTTCTGTTTGTGTTTGATTGATTCACTGTGTTGTTGGATCCACCAGGGGGGTTTGTCTCTTTGTTCATCAGTATTCCACTCAGGCTTCGTTTCAGTGACAGAACCTGAAGTGTGTCAGACGTTTGTCTGACGGTGGTATAAAGAGGAACTCTGACCTGCTTTCTGACGGGCCGTTTGTTCTGTTAATGAATCTGAAACACGTTTGTTTCTCTTGTTACCACTTTCTATATGAAGCAGTTTATTTTCTGAGGCGTTGAATTTGTCTCAGTTTCTCCGTCTGAGAGAAACAGATTTATTTATTTAACACATTTCAACAACAAGACAAAGTTCTTCACAGAGAACATCAGACATATTGAGACAAAGAAGAAACACTTCCATTTCCATTTTCATAATCCCCGATCCCCTTTAGGAAAAACAATGGTAGAAAGCTCAGGAAGAGCAACTGAGGAGGGATCCCTCTTCCAGGACGGACAGACGTGCAATAGATGTCGTACAGAACAGATCAGCGTGACAAATTAATAGTAATCCACATGATACAATGAGACAGAGAGAGAGAGAGAGAGAGAGAGAGAGAGAGAGAGAGAGATGCAGGTAATGACAGTAGCTTACAACAACATTATTGAAAGTAATAATATTATAGTTATAGTTCTGGCTACTGTGGTACAATATGTTGAAAGTATGTATTAATATCTGACAGTATACATGTGTGACAATAGTCATATGTGTATAATAACAGTAGAAGTATGACTAATGACTAATGATGGCAGCAGCAGCAGGAGGCATCTGGCAGGACCACGGCAGCAGCACAACCACACACGTCACGCTGTCCAGGCACCGCTGTGATATGAGTTAATCTGAGAGACAGTGGAGCACAAAGGCTCCGGAGAAGAAGCCGAGTTAGTGACATCCAGAATGGCCGAGTTAGTGACATGCAGTAATAGAATACGAGAGAGAGAGAGAGAGAGAGAGAGAGAGAGAGAGAGAGAGAAGGAGAGAAGGTGCCCGTTGTATTATAGGGGGGTCCTCCGGCAGACTAGGCCTAAGTCAGCCTAACTAGGGGCTGGTACAGGGCAAGCCTGAGCCAGCCCTAACTATAAGCTTTATCAAAGAGGAAAGTCTTAAGTCTAGTCTTAAGTCTATGTGGCTTTGCACCGGCTACAGGGGGCTGGCTAACTACTGCAGCTACTGAGTGATTTTCCATGGTGCAGAGCAGCGCTTCTAATTCACTGAGCCTCGCCTCCAACGCAGCAAATAAACTACACTTGTTACAATTACCATTGTCACTAAAGGAGGCAGAGGCGTGACTAAACATCTGGCACATCGAGCAAGAAAGAGCATGAAAAGGAGAAGCCATCGCTGATTGTTACGCCAATGTAGCTACCAAGGCTAGTAACGTGCAAACAACAGCTAAGATCAGCAAGAAAGTCAATAAAAAGAGGAGAGCTATAAGTGCTTAAACAGAACAAGTGGGGGTTAAGACTTGAAGTAGATGTTAAAGCAACTGAAGTGAGAAAGCAGAAAACTAGCTGGCAGGACTTAGCTAGAGCAGCACAGAGACACTATCACAAAAACACGAGAAATGGCACAACACGCTTACTGAAGTACGTCAGCTCACATTCACACCTGCGGACAATTTAGAGTCACCAATTAACCTGCCTATGTTGGAGCACCTGGAGGAAACCCACGCTGACACAGGGAGAACATGTCAGAGCACCTGGAGGAAACCCACGCTGACACAGGGAGAACATGCACACTCAGCACAGAAGGAAGGAACCCTCTTGCTGTGAGGCGACAGTGCTAACCACCACACCATCATGGCACCAGTAAAGAACCAGAGAAAAGTAAATAAAGACAAGTTAAAATCCAGGAACCAAAGTTCAGTGTAAGAAATAAATAAATATTTGATTTAATAAAAGGCAGAAACAAACAGAAAATCTTCAGTCTTGATTTAAAGGAACTCAGAGCTCTGCAGTTTTGTTTGCTATGAAATGTGCAGAATAAAAACTAAATGCTGCTTCTCCATGTTGAGTCTTCTATTCTGGGGACACAAAGCAGACCTGTCCCTGAAGACCTGACAGATCTGGATGGTTCAGACCCAGAAACCAGTCAGAGCTTTATTTTGAAAGGGATTCTCTGACACACAGGAAGTCAGTGTAAAGACCTCCAAACTTTGTTGTTTTTACTGAGGAGTCGAGCAGCAGCATTCTGAATCAGCTGTCTGATCAAGGTTTTTTATTGAAGAGGTCCAGTGAACCAGTGAAGGTGTCAGAATAATATAGCTTCAGGTTTGTCCTTGTGGCTGGCAGAAAGTAACATCAGTAAAAGGTCTCAGAGCTCATCAGGGAAAGAAGAAGTGTGTGGCAAAGAAAGGGCAAAGTAGCCACATTGATCAGTACTTCCTAAGAAGTCAGTCGAGTCAGTCGGATGAAGTCCAGCGGCAGGTAGAAAACCACAGTTCACAGGATATCAGTAACGCTGCCACTGAGGAGGAGGAGGAGGGGGTAGTAAGAGAGGATGCAGGTGACACTGAGGCCAGTGTGCCAGTCAGAGAGAGAACCATGGAGCAAAAGGTTAGAGTTAGATGGCCTAGGGCAAATGACAGTAAAGAATGGGAGATAGTTAATAGAGATTTGTCAGTAATCTTAAGTAGGCTTAGAGGAAATGCAATAGAAAGGTTAGAAAAGATGGGAGATATAATTTACTCATATGGTGTAGAGAGGTTTGGGTTGCATGAGAGAAAGAGGAGTGAGAGGGTACAGTCAGGTAAGTCTGGGTGGCAAAGAGAAATAGAGGAGCTAGTCAAGGAAAGGAGACAGTTAAGAAAGGTGTGGAGAAAGGCTACAGAAGAAGAAAGGGAGGGAATTAATGTGTTGCAAGAGGAGTTGAGAAGCAGGCTAGCAGTTCTTAGAAGGGCAGAGCATCTCAGGAAAAAGAGGAGGAAGAAGGAACATATAAGGACAGGTTTTTTCAGGGACCCTTTTAAGTTTGTTAAAGGATTGTTCAGCCAGGAAAAGGGAGGGCAGCTCAAAGCACAAAGGCTAGAGGTTGAAGAATATTTGAGAAATACATATTCAGATTTAGAGAAGAATAGGATAGTAGGTTTCCCACCCGATATCCCTCCATTAGAAGGGATAGAGCATGAGATGGATGTCAGACCACCTAGGTGGAAGAAAGTTCAGGAGGTGGTCAGGCATGCAAAGGCTTCTTCAGCCCCAGGGCCTAATGGAGTCCCCTACCGGGTTTATCAAAGTGCGCCTGATACCCTTAAATCCTTAAATCCTTTTGTGGAAACAGCTAAGAATAGTTTGGGAGAAGCAAATTATACCAAGAGCATGGCGTAGGACAGGGGGTGTCCTCATTCCTAAGGAGAAGGAGTCTGTGGACCTTAGCCAGTTCCGGATGATTTCTCTCTTGAATGTGGAGGGGAAGATTTTCTTTAGTGTAGTAGTACAGAGATTAGCTAGCTACTTAGAAAGGAATAGCTTAATAGATACCATGGTGCAGAAGGCAGGAATACCAGGTTTTTCAGGGTGTTTAGAGCATACTAGCATGATCTGGCACCAGATTCAGGCAGCGAAGATTAACAAAAGGGACCTGCATGTAGTATTTTCAGATCTTGCAAATGCGTTTGGTTCAGTACCGCATAGCCTCATTTGGAGTGCATTTGACTACTTTAGAGTGCCACAGGTAGTTGTCAACTTAGTGAAAGCATATTTTCAGGATATTAGGTTGTGTCTAAGTACAGCAGGTTTCACAACAGGTTGGCAGAGGCTAGAAATAGGCATCATGGCAGGGTCTACAATTTCTCCATTAGCATTTACTGTGGCGATGGAAGTAATCATCAGGGCTTCTAAGTGGGTGGTAGGTGGAGAGAGACGGCAGAACGGGTTGCATCTTCCACCAGTTAGGGCTTACATGGATGACATGACACTGGTGACGACAACAATGCCATGTACAAAGAGGCTATTAGAGAAGGTAAATAAGAACCTCAAGTGGGCCAGCATGAAGATCAAGCCTAGTAAATCTAGAAGCATCTCGATACGTAGAGGGAAGTTAAGTGATAGGAAGTTTGTCATAGATGATGAGGACATCCCAACAATTAGGGAAAAACCAGTAAAGAGCTTAGGTAGGTGGTACAATGTGGAGTTGAATGATGAGGAACAGGTGGTGAAATTTAGGAAAGATGTGGCAGAAGGATTGGATAGAATAGATAAATCAGAACTTCAGGAAAGTTGAAGCTGTGGTGTTTGCAGTTTGGGCTATATCCTAGGTTAATGTGGCCACTGTCAATTTATGAAATTCCAATATCTGTTGTGGAGAGAATTGAAAGGTCGGTTAGCTCCTATATTAGGAAGTGGTTGGGTGCTCCTAGGTGCCTAAGTAGTGTTGCATTGTATGGAAAAGGGATACGTCAGCTGCCAGTATCTAGTTTAACAGAGGAATTTAAATGTACCAAGGTCAGGACTAAGCTGTTGTTATCTGGGAATAAGGACGTGGTAGTTAGGAGTGTGGTTCCAAATCCAACCAAGGGGAGGAAGTGGAACCCACGATCGGCAGTTCAGGAGGCAGAGGCAGCTCTTAGGCATGCAGAGATTGTAGGTAATGTTCAGTTTGGCCGGGGAGGCCTGGGGCTTGGCTCAGGCAAACCGGTATGGAATAAAGCAGGTCTCAAAGATAAAAGAAAGCTGGTTGTGGAACAGATACGTAGACAGGAAGAGATACTAAGGGGTGCAAAGGTAGTGGCCCAGGCTAAACAGGGACAGTGGTTGAATTGGGAAAGTGTAGAGAAGAGGAAGCTTAGTTGGAGGGACCTCTGGAGTATGGAGGAGAATCGTATTAGATTCCTGGTAGGAGCTACATACGATGTGTTACCAACCCCCCAGAACCTAAAACTGTGGGTAAATGAGGACCCATCATGCCCATTGTGTTCAGGTACCGTAACCTTAAAGCATATTTTGTCAGGCTGTAAAGTTAGCTTGTCACAAGGCCGATATACATGGCGACATAACCAGGTGTTGAAATGTTTAGCTGCAGGCATCGAAGGGAAACGAAGACAGGTGAATTCAGAAGGTGTTAAGGATAGGAGTTTAGTAATTCAGTTTGTCCGTGAGGGAGAGAAACACAGAAGGGATAAGTTTGCGAGGAGGCAAGGGTGTGGCCGCCTAGAAGGTGCTTGTGATTGGGAAATGCAAGTAGATTTAGGGGGAAAGCTTGTTGTTCCCCAGGAAATAGTTTGTACCAAGCAGAGGCCTGACATAGTGTTGTGGTCAGTGAGTCAACGGATAGTTTATTTCATTGAGCTGACAGTTCCTTGGGAAGACTCAGTGGAAGAAGCCTATGAAAGAAAAAAGCTTAGATATGCAGACTTAGGAGCAGAAGCTGAGCAGCGAGGATGGAAGACTAGGATTTGTCCAGTGGAAGTGGGGTGTAGGGGATTCATAGCATGATCAGCTGTCTCGCTCCTGGGGGAACTTGGAGTGCGGGGACAGAGTTTGAGGAAGACAGTGAGGGAAATGTCAGATGAAGCAGCAAGAACCAGCCAGTTTATCTATTACCGAAGAAATAATGTCAGTTGGGGGCCAGCAGGGGGAACTACTAAGCAGGGTACATAACTCCTTGAGATCAGGTGGAGAGATCCACTTCCTCTCAGGAGGAAATCCAGGAAGAGGAAGGTTATTTAAGTGTGGGAGTGGCCTATTTGAATCCCTTTTGTTTGAGACCATGCTGCAAGGTGAGTGTGTTTGCTGATCCTGTGAGTTTATCTATCTCCTTTAACTTTAGCTTATATTGGAGTTATGCTATGCAGCGTGTGAAATAGAGTATGGTGAATGTGCTAGGAAAGGTAGTATCAGCACTGTCTCTACCTGGAGCTCGCATGTACGGAGCCTGGGTTTGTTGAAGGTGGCAGTGCTGTTTGGGCTGAGAAAGCCATGTGTAAGTAAGGTAAAGGAGGTTATTGGGTTGGTGTGGGGAGCAGTGAGACCTGGCATTAGGGGAGTGTCTCTGGGACGCCAGAGATCACTGTCTAGCCTCCTGGAGGTGTCGTGGGACCAACTAGACGAAACACTGGTGAAAGGAGGTTCCCACCCGATGACCCCAAAGACATGCTAGTTATCACTGCTCACTGGTCTGTATAGTTAAGCCTTGCCATAATAGCTTATCATAGGGCTTAGGAGGTTATTCACTGAGTGCTGATCCTTTCTCTAGAGCACAAACTTCTTGTGTTTATTTCAACTGAAATTACAGAACACGTTTCAAAAGCAGCGTCACAAAGAATAAAATCTGTCATAAAATCAGCAGCTTTAAAAGAAAAAAACAGATGAAGACAAAATGATTCAATGTTTAAAATGGAATAAAGAAAAGACAGTTCAAAGCCTGGGTCTTCAACAGGGGGTCCTGGAACCCTGGGGTGTCCTCAGACTGCAGGAGGGCCACCAAATGATTTGGTGCTTCTTAAAGTCAAGGAAGGTGTATCAGTCTGTGGTAGATCCAGGTGTATCAGTCTATGGTAGATCCAGGTGTATCGGTCTGTGGTAGATCCAGGTGTATCAGTCTGTGGTAGATCCAGGGTAGATCCAGGTGTATCGGTCTGTGGTAGATCCAGGTGTATCAGAGTTTATAGGTTTCTGTAGGATTTAGGTCAGAACACAGGGCAACATTAGTGAGAGGATAAATCCAATCATCAACAGGAAGCGACCTTTGACACTGAGGATTATTGATGTTCCACAGTGAACAGAGACGGCAGCAGTTTGAGCTGTAATTTCCCAGGATGCCGAGGGACAGAGAGACTGTATTCAGCTGTGTTGAGCAGAAACAGGAATGAAGACTCAGCTGGTTTTTTGTTTTCACCTCAGGAAATGTTTCCTGCTTCATCTGCACAAACACACAAAACTGTTTCACAATAAAAGTTAGTTTTCTGTTCCCTATCTTCATCCTCCTCCTCTTCATCCTCCTCTGCCTCCTTATCATTGTGTTGTTTAACCTGCAGACAGACTGGACTGATGAATGTGTCTGTGATGTCACAGAGCAGCTCCGTTTGTCACAGACAGAATGGCCTGCTGGGAAATTTACCTGAATCCTCCTGTCAACCAAAAACTTTTCCTTCATCCTCCTCTTCTTCGGTTAAAATGTCCTGTCTAACTTCAAACGCTCAACACATCAGATCATCGGCACTCTCTACTTCCACACTTCCTGTGACCTCGATACTTCCTGTCAGTAAAGTCAAATAGGGTAAAATCAAGTAGAGTGAAGTGAAGCAGAGTAGAGCTGGTCAAATAAAGTAAAATAAAGTGGAGTGCAGTTAAATGAAGTGTGATAAAGTACAATAAAGTGTGTTCCCATCAGGCCTCAGTGTGAAGTCATCTCTGTCCTCGTTCACCCTCCAGCAGATGTTTGTGTTCTCACAGGTTTGATGGGTTAAATCCTTAAAGCTCCACCTGTCAGAGCATCGTCACGATGATGGGCTACGTGTCCCGCATCACCATAACAACAGAGAGCGGTGTGTCTTTGATGTGTGATCTCACTGTTTCCTGCCTGACAACTTTTCTTCTTCTGTGGTTGATTGTAGGCAGCGGCTGATGAACTCTGACAGACACCACCTGATCACAGGTGTGTCAGAGGGTGGGGCCTGAGGGCCACTGTTTCCTGACTTGTGACATCAGCTGCTGTGTTCCCATCAGTGTGGTTTCTTTGGTTACAAATGGTCATGTGTCATTAACTTAGACATCAGCGACACGTTCATGTTGGAAGCACCTGAAGTGATTGGGTTCTTTCTCTCGCCGTCTGCTGGACAGGCGTGATGGATGACATCACTGCTCCTCCAATCAGATGAGACAGAGCGAAGCTCAGCGCAGAGAGTGGTGTGAAGTGTAATCTGAGTTTCATTTCCTGTGTCTGCAGCCTGTTAGCGCCGTGTCAGGTTGAGTTTGGCTGATGGCCGGTCAGCGGGGACAAACAGTGCTGTGTGATGTCAGAGTCCGACAGAGCTGTGTCCATCCAACTGGACAGATGGAAGGAGACAGAGACACATCACATGTTGATCTGTGTCCATGAAACTAACTGGAGACGCCCTCGTACAGACGGACGTCAGGGACAGTCCCCTGTCTCACTCTCTGTCTCTGTCTGTCTGTCTGTCTGTCTGTCTCTGTCCATCTGTCTGTGTGTCTGTCTGTCTGTCTCTCTGTCTGTCTCTGTCTCTGTCTCTGTGTTACGCACCTGCCTAGGGGTGCAACATAAAAATGAGCCAACAACAAGGTAATGCACGACAAAAGGTGAGTTTATTCACTACCACACAGATAGAAGTACAATTTACAAATAAGGAAGCTTGTCTTCGGGGTGATCCCAGGCCAAAACAACAAATAAAACAAACCATCTTTCCCAAAATAACTAACTAAACCCTACGTGAAAGAACAAGAAACAAAAATACAATCACTAACCTAACTCCCTAAACTAAACTAAAACAAGAGGAAACAGTTCAAAATAAATGGCAGTTCACCCCTTCTACTTCGTGCTATGTACAATTATGTACAAGTGACGTGCAAGTGGCAACTAAGTGCTATTAACGCTGCATCGGTTATTGGCTACAGACAAAAGGCTCACCGTTTGTAGCGGCAGGATACAAACAACAATTCAGCAGTTCAGCTAAGGCTCACCACTCTCCAGTCAGAATACACAAAAGACACAATTTTCGAAGGCACAGGCAGGTTTGGCGTCGGGACGAGGAGGCACGCTGCTGTCAAACGACCCTCGGATTTTGACAGGGATTGCCGGGGTTTAAAAAGGCCAAGCCCCCGCAACAGCCAATCAACAGCAGCCACGACCAGCCAGAACCCACCAGTCAGAGAAGGAGACGGAGGCGGCACCCGGCACAGATCCTCAGAAAAAGAAGAGGTCTTACTCTCACATAAAAATACAATATACATACAATGAATGTCACAGAAATATAAATGTTGCACAATACGGCCGCAGCCGTAACACCCCCCATCCTAAAGGAAACATTTAACCCCCCCAAAAGAAATGTTCACATCAGGGCTGGGCAGAAACACGGGAGAGAGCATCAGCCATAACATTTTCAGTACTTCTTTTTGTGCCTGATCTCCATGTTGAAGTCCTGTACCAGCAATGACCGACGCATCAGCCTTTGGTTGGAGTTCCGCATTTGCCTTAGAAGCACAAGTGGGTTGTGGTCGGTGTATACGGCAACAGGGAGTGGGCTGGAACCGATGTACACCTCGAAATGTTGCAGGGCCAGCAGCAGCGAAAGGGCCTCTTTCTCGATGGTGCTGTAATTCACCTGACAGGCATTGAATTTCTTTGAGAAATAGCAAATGGGGTGATCGATACCTTGATGGTCCTCCTGTATGAGCACAGCACAGACTCCGCTGGCACTCTCATCCACCTCCAGCTTGAACGGGCGAGAGAAGTTTGGGGCTGCCAGAACAGGGGTGCTGCAGAGAAGGGCTTTACAGGACTCAAAAGCATGTTGACATGCAGCTGACTAGACAAAGGGCTTCTTGACGCTGGTCAGACTGGTGACAGGGGCAACCACATCAGAAAAGTTACGACAGAAACTGCGATAATATCCAGCCATCCCCAAGAAGCAGCGGAGCTCAGGCCTGGTTTGGGGCGCTGGATACTCCAGGATGGACTGAATTTTGGCACTGACAGGGCGCACCTGACCTTGTCCCACCTGCTTTCCAAGGTAGGTGACCGTGGCTCTACCAAACTCACATCTGGCTAAATTCAGAGTAAGGGTGGACTCCTTTAACCTTTAAAAATCTCCTCCAGCGTCCTGAGGTGTTCAGACCACGTGTCTGAATAGGCCACAACATCATCAAGATTCACCTAACAATTACTCACATCAGCCAGGACGAGGTGCATCAGCCGCTGGAAGGTGGCAGGTGCATTACAGAGTCCGAAGGGCATACCGGTTTATTGGCAAAACCTGGTGGGGGGTGACAAAAGCAGAGATTTCTGAAGCACTGGGGGTTAGCAGGACTTGCCAATAACCTTTCAACAAATCAAGTTTTGTGACAAAAGTTGCTGCACCCACCCCGTCCACACAGTCTTCCATTCTGGACTGGGGATATGAGTCTGCTTTTGTTACACTGTTTACCTTTCGAAAATCACTGCAAAAATGAGGTGTTTTGTCAGGTTTGGACACGAGCAGGCAAGGGTAACTCCACGCACTGGAGCTGGGAACAGCCAGATCATTCTCCAACAGATATTCAACTTCTTTTTTCATAAGTGAACGTTTTGTTGGATTAACCCTGTAAACATGTTGCTTAATGGGCGAGTGACTGCCAACATCAATGTCATGTGAAAGGACAGTGGTGCGGGATGGAGTGTCTGAAAACAATGTGTGAAAGCTGTTAATCAGACGCACAATATCTGCTCGGGCCGTAGGATTTAAATGTTGCAACTGGGCTGGCAAATCTTTCAGCACCTCAGAATTTTGCAGTCGTGCACAGGGAGATGTGTGTTCATGCAAGCCATCACTTCAGGAGCATACAGAGAGGGCGACACAGCTGTGACAGAGGCTACAACAGAGGTCATGACAAAGGAGGAGGTCACAGCAGCAGGCATGGCAGAGGAGGAGAAAAGTCGAGAAAAGTATGCTTTTAACATATTCACATGGCAAACTCTGGTTTTTCTTCGACGATCTGGAGTACTCAGGACATATCAGTTTCACTCAACTTTTTCTCAACCACATATGGGCCACAAAACTTGGCCTGGAGGGAAGAACTGGGGATTGGCAGAAGGGCCAGCACCTTATCGCCAACCTAGAAATCTCTTTTCACAGACTTTTTGTCAAAGTTCTTTTTCATCTCCCCCTGAGATGCAGTTAACGCACTGCGTGCAACTTCACATGCCCTATGTAGCCTTTCTCTGAATTTGCTCACATAGTCTAGCACATTAGAAGTGGGGCTAGGTGTTTCAGACAAATACCTCTCCCTCAGCAAACGAAGTGGGCACCATGTGGTCGAACACCAGCTCTGCAGGGCTAAACCCAGTAGACTCCTGCACACTCTCTTGGGCAGCTAAAAGGAGAAACGGCAACCCCTCATCCCAAACCTTCCCAGTTTCAAGGCAGTATTTCTTCATCGTGGCTTTCAGCGTTTGATGAAAACGTTCGACTGCTCCCAGGGATTGTGAATGATATGTGCTTGACTTTTTGTGCTTGATGGACCATGAGGCTAACACTTGGGCAATCAGCTTGGACATGAAATTGGTTCCCTGATCAGACTGAATGTATTTTGGCAAACCAAAAGTGGAGAAAAAGCTAGTGAGTGCTTTGATGACAGCTTTGGCAGTGTGCGCAGCGGGATGGCTTCTGGGTAGCAAGTGGCGGCACACATTCACACACAGGCAAACAGGCACGTGTGACAATTAATATAGGACCCGTGACAAGGGGCGAGCTCAGGAACACAGCATGCATCGGTGCTCGCAACAGAACCATTCCCACCCCCCACACCAATGCCACAGAAAGAACCACTGGAAAAAGGCAAAACACTATGCAGCAACAGGGACTGATCGGCTCCTGTGTCACGCAGGATTGTGACCGGCACCTGAACTCTTTCATCTCCCGCGAGAGAGACTGTGCCTTTAGTGATGATCAGGAGCAGCGACAGACTGGACAAAACCAATGCTTCTTGGCTTCTTGGGGCTTTGGTTATGCTCTTTTCGCTGGAGAACAGGGCAAGTAGCAATCAAATGTCCCGCCTCATGACAATAGAAACACTCATGAGTGCCGGGAGAAATGGTGTTAGGACGTGGTGTGCTTTTGAGCTGAGCTTTTGGAGTTTTAACAGCACCGGCACTGGGAACATGTTCGCGGCGGCCAGAGGGAAAGACAGCACGGTGAGTCAGGACAAATTCATCAGCTAATACAGCAGCCTTTGACAGGGACTCCACCTTCTGTTCGTTCAGGTACACAACAATTTTTTCTGGGAGACATGATTTAAATTCCTCCAGCAGAAACAACTCACAGAGCTGAGTCAAAGTTTCCACCTTGCTCGCCGCACACCACTTATCCATCAGAGCAGTCTTTTCATGGGCAAAATCAATATAAGTTTGGTTGGCGGCTTTTTCACATGCTCTAAATTTTTGGCGATACACCTCAGGAACTAATTCATAAGCCCTCAAAACTGTGGCCTTCACAGTCTCATATTCCAGACTCTCTTCAAAGGACAGGCTTGCGCACACCTCTTGCGCTTACCAATTTACACTGCAGCAGCAGACTCCACACAGTTTTTGAGCCACATCAAAGTGGAAGCGATGCGCTCAAAGGCGTTAAAGTAGGAATCGACTTCACTTTCCCTAAAGGGTGGTACCAGGGCAATATGTCTGCTCACGTCAAACTGATCAGAGGGCATGATGACATAGGATAGGGGCACTGGCAGACTCCTCTCCCACTACCACACCTAAACCCTCAGGAGCAACATCAACCTCTTCTGGCTTCAGCTTGGGAACACCACCCCTCTCCACCAACCGCTCTGACAAGCAAGACTTTATTTCAGTTTTGCGTGCATGCAAAGGGACAGAAACATTAAATACATTTGCTACCAACAACAAATCCACCTTTGTGCACTGATCCAGTTTTTCAGGGGATGGAACCTGTGTAATCGCATCCATATCAAAAACCTGGGTCATCCTACACCTCCACACATAAAGAAAAAAACGCCAACCAAGGTCTTACTCACACAAAAAAACCCACAAAAAAACACAAAACCACCAACCTGCCTGGCACACGCCAGCAACCTGGAGAGACGAGCCCGACGAGCCCCCAGTTTTTCGTTAAAAGAAGAGGTCTTACTCTGACATAAAAATACAATATACATACAACAAATGTTACAGAAATATAAATGTTACACTCTGTCTGTCTCTGTCCGTCTGTCTGTCGGAAGACGTCAAAGACACAAAGTTTCGATGGTTCTCTGATGGCTCCCTGTTGGTTCTCTGATAGTTCTCTGATGGTTCCCTGTTGGTTCTCTGATAGTTCTCTGATGGTTCCCTGTTGGTTCCCTGTTGGTTCTCTGATAGTTCTCTGATGGTTCCCTGTTGGTTCCCCGTTGGTTCTCTGATAGTTCTCTGATGGCTCCCTGTTGGTTCTCTGATAGTTCTCTGATGGTTCCCTGTTGGTTCCCTGTTGGTTCTCTGATAGTTCTCTGATGGTTCCCTGTTGGTTCCCCGTTGGTTCTCTGATGTTTACTGATGGTTCTTTTATGGTTCTCTTCTGTTTCTCTGATGGTTCCATGTTGGTTCTCTGATGGTTGCCTGTTGGTTCTCTAATGGTTTTCTGACCATTTTCTGCTGGTTCTCTGATGGTTTTCCTATGGTTTTGTGATGGTTCTCTGATGGTGTTCTGCTGGTCCTCTGATGGTTCCCTGTTGGTTCTCTGATGATTCTTTGATGGTTACTTGTTGCTTCCCTGTTTGTTCTCTGATGGCTCCCTGTTGGTTTTCTGATGGCTCCCTGTTGGTTCTCTGATGGTGTTCTGCTGTTTCGTTGATGGTTCCCTGTTGGTTCTCTGATGATTCTTTGATGGCTACTTGTTGCTTCCCTATTTGTTCTCTGATGGCTCCCTGTTGGTTCTCTGATCGTTCCCTGTTGGTTCCATGTTGGTTCTCTGATGGTTCCCTGTTGGTTCTCTGATGGTTTTCTGATCATTTTCTGATGGTTCCCTCTTGGTTCTCTGATGATTCTTTGATGGTTACCTGTTGCTTCCCTGTTGGTTCTCTGATGGTTTTCTGATTGTTCTCTGATGGTGTTCTGCTGGCTCTCTGATGATTTTCCTGTGGTTCTCTAATGGTTTTATGATGGTTCTCTGATGGCTCCCTGTTGGTTCTTAAATGGTAATCTGATGGTTCCCTGTTGGTTTTCTGATGGTTCCCTGTTGGTTCTCTGATGTTTACTGATGGTTCCCTGTTGATTCTCTGATGGTTTTTCTGATGGTTCTCTGATGGTTCCCTGCTGGTTCTCTGATGGTTTTCCTATTGTTCTCTGATAGTTCCCTGTTGGTTCTCTGATGGCTCTTTGATTGTTCCCTGATAGTTCTCTGATGGTTCTGTGATGGTTCTCTAATGGTTCCCCATTGGTTCTCTGATGGTTTTCTAATGGTTCTCTGATGGTTTTGTGATGGTTCTCTGATGGTTCCCCATTGGTTCTCTGATGGTTCACTGTTTGTTCCCTGATGGTTCTCTGATGGTGTTCTGCTGGTTCTCTGATGGGTCACTGTTGGTTCTCTGATGATTCTTTGATGGTTACCTGTTGCTTCCCTGTTTGTTCTCTGATGGCTCCCTGTTCGTTCGCTGATGGTTTTCCTATGGTTCTCTGATGGTTCGCTGATGGTGTTCTGGTGGTTCTCTGATGGTTTTATGATGGTTCTCTGATGGTTCTCTGATGGTTCTCTGATGGTTCCCTGACGGTTATTTAATGGTTCTTTGATGGTTCTCTGATGGTTTTCTGATGGTTCCCTGTTGGTTCACTGATGGTTCTTTGATGGTTCCCTGTTGGTTCTTATATGGTTCTCTGATGGTTCCCTGTTGGTTTTCTGATGGTTCTTATATGGTTCTCTGATGGTTCCCTGTTGGTTTTCTCGTGGTTCCCTGTTGGTTCTCTGATGGTTTTTCTGATGGTTCTCCTGTTTTAGCTTCTCTGCACTGGCTCCCTGTAAAATCCAGAATTGAATTTAAAATCCTACTGTTAACTTATAAAGCTCTAAATGGTCAAGCTCCGTCATATCTTAGAGAGCTCATAGTGCCATATTATCCCACCAGAACACTGCGCTCTGAGAACGCAGGGTTACTCATGGTCCCTAAAGTCTCCAAAAGTAGATCAGGAGCCAGAGCCTTCAGCTATCAGGCTCCTCTCCTGTGGAATCATCTTCCTGTTACGGTCCGGGAGGCAGACACCGTCTCCACATTTAAGACTAGACTTAAGACTTTCCTCTTTGATAAAGCTTATAGTTAGGGCTGGCTCAGGCTTGCCCTGTACCAGCCCCTAGTTAGGCTGACTTAGGCCTAGTCTGCCGGAGGACCCCCCTATAATACACCGGGCACCTTCTCTTCTTCTCTCTCTCTCTCTCTCTCTCTCTCTCTCTCGTATTCTATTACTGCATCTTGCTAACTCGGCCATTCTGGATGTCACTAACTCGGCTTCTTCTCCGGAGCCTTTGTGCTCCACTGTCTCTCAGATTAACTCATATCACAGCGGTGCCTGGACAGCGTGACGTGTGTGGTTGTGCTGCTGCCGTGGTCCTGCCAGATGCCTCCTGCTGCTGCTGCCATCATTAGTCATTAGTCATACTTCTACTGTTATTATACACATATGATTATTGTCACACATGTATACTGCCAGATATTAATACATACTTTCAACATATTGTACCGCAGTAGCCAGAACTATAACTATAATATTATTACTTTCATTAATGTTGTTGTAAGCTACTGTCATTACCTGCATCTCTCTCTCTCTCTCTCTCTCTCTCTCCCTGTGTCATACAGATTACTGTTAATTTATCATGCTGATCTGTTCTGTACGACATCTATTGCACGTCTGTCCGTCCTGGAAGAGGGATCCCTCCTCAGTTGCTCTTCCTGAGCTTTCTACCGTTTTTTCCCCGTTAAAGGGTTTTTTGGGGAGTTTTTCCTGATCAGCTGTGAGGGTCATAAGGACAGAGGGATGTCGTATGCTGTAAAGCCCTGTGAGGCAAATTGTGATTTGTGATATTGGGCTTTATAAATAAAATTGATTGATTGATTGATTGATGGTTCCCTGCTGGTTCTCTGATGGTTTTCCTATTGTTCTCTGATGATTCCCAGTTGGTTCTCTGATGGTTCTTTGATTGTTCCCTGTTGGTTCTCTGATGGTTTGGTGATGGTTCTCTGATGGTGTTCTGCTGGTTCTCTGATGGCTCCCTGTTGGTTCGCTGATGGTTTTCTGATGGTTCTCTCATGGTTCCTTGATGGTTCCCTGTTAGTTCTCTAATGGTGTTCTGATAGGTCTCTGAAGGTTCCTTGTTGGTTCTCTGATGATTCTCCAATGGTGTGTGGTTGCTCTCCAGAGACAGACTCGTCCTCCAGACAGGAGCAGATGATCTGATGTTTCATGTGTTCTGTTTTATCTCTGATCCACTCTGACTCTGTGCTCTCTGTTCTCCTCCTCCTGGTCCTCCTCCTGATTCTCCTCCTGGTTTTCCTCCTGGTGTTCCTCCTGGTCCTGGTCCTCCTCCTGGTCCTCCTCCTGATTCTCCTCCTGGTTTTCCTCCTGGTTCTCCTCCTGGTTTTCCTCCTGGTCTTCCTCCTGGTCCTGCTCCTCCTGGTCCTCCTCCTGGTCCTCCTCCTCCTGGTTCTGCTCCTGGTTCTGTGTAGAACCGGTTCCACCTGCAGATGGCGATGGGGGTTCCTGAGTCCGGTCTGTCGGACCTTCTGCTGACAGTTCTGCAGCAGTCAGGTTGGAGGGAGGGGACTGTGGTTCTGTGTCGGGGCTGGGAGGAGGCTCGGGGTCTCCTGCTGCGGCTCCTGGGCGGGGAGAGTGAGAGCAGTGCATTGTGGGATGGCGGGGGCGGAGTCACCTGGCACATGCGCGCCCTCCTGAACCTGACGCAGTCAGCACACGACGACACTCAGATCCACGACTTCCTGTCCCGACACTTCAGACAGAACCAGCCATCGCCGGCGTCCGTGCTGCTATTTGGAGCTGACCCGCAGTGTGCAGCAGCAGTGCTGCGAAGCGCTCAGGACCTGGGCCTCACGTTACCCATGGTGCACTGGGTGCTGGGACAGCCTCTGAGCCCCGACGCGCTGCACGCCATTGGGCTGCCACTTGGCCTGCTGGCCTATGGAGAGGTTGAGAGGAAGCCGCTGGACTTCTATGTCAGAGATGCCCTGCAGCTCGTCACCAGGGCCGTTGCCGCAGCAACACTGGTGAGACCAGACCTGGCTCTGATCCAGAACATGGTGAACTGCTACGACAAGCCCAACAAACACGAGCTGCCGTCATCAGGACAGTACCTGTCCAGGTAAGGACCACAACCAGGGTCTTTATCACCATCACCATCATCATCATCATTATAATGGGTCTCTATGGGCGGAACACATTTCAGTCAGCATTGCAGTGTAGCATCAGCCTTTCAAACAGCCTTCAAATATTCCTCATCATTCATAAATGCATGATATTATTCAACTCTTCATGGAGCATTGCAGTAAGTTGTTCAGCTTGAGCATTCACACCCGCAATTTCTCCAGAAATTTCATTCTCTAGTTATTATTAATATTTAATGCTTTGAATTGTGACAGATGATCAGCGGTGATACTGATTGGAGCTGTGTGTGTGTGTGTGTGTGTGTGTGTGTGTGTGTCAGAGGATCAGGTGACTCATTAAATGATAACATCACTCACATTAATAACCTGAAACATATCTATTAACAAGCATTATTGCTCCAGGTAATACAACATGTCTTGGTAGCTATCGGTTGAATGCCCTCATCAAGGTTTGATCATTAAGTGGGTTTCCATCAAAAACTGGGATTTCGCGTGCAGGCAGTGATACTTGTGCTGCAAAGCCAATAAATCAGCAATGTCATTTTGTCTCTGCATTACAGTCAGGGAATTGTCACCATTGTTTGTCATGTTAATCCCACCACCTGTTGCTGTTGTTTTCTTATTTTGTTGTGGAGAGCTTGCTAGTGGTTTTGGTTGTTGGTTCAGATATCTTTGGAGGGGGGTTTTGGGAATCGCTCCAAGCTCAGTAAATTCAACAGCAGATGCTTCTGGAATCACTGTCACATCTGCTTTTTCCTGGTAAGTTTCAAAATATTCATTCATGCCATCCTCATGCTGCTCTTGTGCTTCAGATGTTGGTAAGTGTTGTTCATTTTGAGATTCAAAGTTCTCCAGCACCTTTAATTTTGCATCTGATTCAGCCAGACTTATTTCCAACTCCATTTGTTCCAGTCTGGTGTTTAGTTGAGCCTTCTCCATTTCCAGTGCATGTTTCCTTTTTAAAGCTGCTGCCCGGGCTAGCAGTGCAGCCTTTACTGTGGCAATTTTAAGACGGGCTGAGGCAGCAGAAGTGGTTGATCCTGATTTTGAACCCTTGAGACTCGTGAATTCTTAGAAACATTGGAGACACTAGCTGGGTTTCCATCCAAATGTATTGCAAATTTTAAGCGAATTTTGTGAAAATGTGCAAAAGAAAATGCGAATTTATGCACGTTTCCATTCATTATTGTTTTGCGAGTATTGGGAGTCACCAGGTCGAGCAGAATGTGGCGCTTCTCATGAAAAATAAAAATGCAAATGAACACCCGTAGAAGAAGAGGGCGCCGTGAGATGACATCATTGAGAGCGTCTCATGTCCACAACTTATGTAAACAATTACCGGCACATCCATGACTACGACGAGATGGAGAGATTCCTTGGGAACCTCTTGGCTACTGCGAGAGCTCTCATCACACTCATATCAGCGTTGTCAGCGTAGCCTACATAATGCCGTGATGTCTGTGTTGGTACACCAGGCAGTGCACATGATGCAGCGGTATTCAACACCTCCAGTTTATTCAGATAAGTTGTGAAATACACTCACCTGACACTGGAGTGATTACCTCTCTCTAAGTTCACACAGGTGTGTGTGTGAAGTAGAAGTAGGATTCAGGAGCCTACGTCATTGTTTATTTGCTAAATCTGTTTCCATTGCCAAAAGTCGCATTTTCCTAATATTGATACACTGACTTTTCCACCTCCTCCAAGCGTAAAAAATTATTTGCGATATTTCGGCCCTTTTTTTGAATTTCTGGCGTTTCCGTTCAAGTTTTTTTTTTGCAATTGTTGAAAATGTGAATAAAAATAGGTGGATGGAAACCCGACTACTGTCCGTGGGTTCAATGAGTGACTGAGTATCTGTTTGAGAAGTTTTCCATTTTCCAACATCCTTCAGGAAATTCTCAAATGTGGACATTTTGGTTCATTCCAATCAATTCTCTCTTTTTCCTTTATTTCCTCAGACAAAAACTAATTCATGAACCTGCTTAAATTCATTCAGTGATCTTCAATAAAGGGCCACAGATTCATCCACTTTCTCAACATTCCCTCCAGTTTCCGCCCATCTGACAGAGAACAGGAGAACTCATCTGACACAGAGAACAGGAGAACTCATCTGTCACCGAGAACAGGAGAACTCATCTGAAACAGAGAACAGGAGAACTCATGTGACAGACAGAACAGGAGAACTCATCTGACAGACAGAACAGGAGAATTCATCTGACACAGAGAACAGGAGAACTCATCTGACAGACAGAACAGGAGAAGTCATCCGACACAGAGAACAGGAGAACTCATCCGACACAGAGAACAGGAGAACTCATCTGACAGAGAACAGGAGAACCCATCTGACAGACAGAACAGGAGAACTCATCTGACAGAGAGAACAGGAGACCCCATCTGACAGAGAGAACAGGAGACCCCATCTGACAGAGAGAACAGGAGAACCCATCTGACAGAGAGAACAGGAGACCCCATCTGACAGAGAGAACAGGAGAACCCATCTGACACAGAGAACAGGAGAACTCATCTGACACAGAGAACAGGAGAACTCATCTAACAGAGAACAGGAGAACTCATCTGACAGAGAGAACAGGAGAACTCATCTGACACAGAGAACAGGAGAACTCATCTGACAGAGAACAGGAGAAATCATCTGACACAGAGAACAGGAGAACTCATCTGACACAGAGAACAGGAGAACCCATCTGACAGAGACCAGGAGACCCCATCTGACACAGAGAACAGGAGACCCCATCTGACACAGAGAACAGGAGAACCCATCTCACAGAGAGAACAGGAAAACTCATCTGACAGAGACCAGGAGAACTCATCTGACAGAGAACAGGAGAACCCATCTGACAGACAGAACAGGAGAACTCATCTGACAGAGAGAACAGGAGACCCCATCTGACAGAGAGAACAGGAGAACCCATCTGACACAGAGAACAGGAGAACTCATCTGACACAGAGAACAGGAGAATTCATCTAACAGAGAACAGGAGAACTCATCTGACAGACAGAACAGGAGAACTCATCTGACACAGAGAACAGGAGAACCTATCTGACACAGAGAACAGGAGAACCCATCTGACACAGAGAACAGGAGAACTCATCTGACAGAGAACAGGAGAACTCATCTGACATAGAGAACAGGAGAACTCATCTGACACAGAGAACAGGAGAACTCATCTGACAGAGAACAGGAGAAATCATCTGACACAGAGAACAGGAGAACTCATCTGACACAGAGAACAGGAGAACCCATCTGACAGAGACCAGGAGACCCCATCTGACACAGAGAACAGGAGAACCCATCTGACAGAGAAAAGGAGAACTCATCTGACAGAGAGAACAGGAGACCCCATCTGACACAGAGAACAGGAGAACCCATCTCACAGAGAGAACAGGAAAACTCATCTGACAGAGACCAGGAGAACTCATCTGACAGAGAGAACAGGAGAACTCATCTGACAGAGAAGAGGAGAACCCATCTGACAGAGAGAACAGGAGAACTCATCTGACACAGAGAACAGGAGACTCAATCTGACACAGAGAACAGGAGAACTCATCCGACACAGAGAACAGGAGAACTCATCTGACAGAGAGAACAGGAGAACTCATCTGACACAGAGAACAGGAGAACTCATCTGACACAGAGAACAGGAGAACTCATCTGACACAGAGAACAGGAGAACCTATCTGACACAGAGAACAGGAGAACTCATCTGACACAGAGAACAGGAGAACTCATCTGACAGAGAGAACAGGAGAACTCATCGACACAGAGAACAGGAGAACTCATCTGACAGAGAGAACAGGAGAACCTATCTGACACAGAGAACAGGAGAACTCATCTGGCAGAGAACAGGAGAACCCATCTGACACAGAGAATAGGAGAACTCATCTGACCGAGAACAGGAGAACTCATCTGACAGAGAGAACAGGAGACCCCATCTGACACAGAGAACAGGAGAACCCATCTGACACAGAGATCAGGAGAACCCATCTGACAGAGACCAGGAGACCCCATCTGACACAGAGAAGAGGAGAACCCATCTGACAGAGAACAAAAGAACTCATCTGACACAGAGAACAGGAGAACTCATCTAACAGAGAACAGGAGAACTCATCTGACAGAGAGAACAGGAGAACTCATCTGACACAGAGAACAGGAGAACCTATCTGACACAGAGAACAGGAGAACTCATCTGACAGAGAACAGGAGAACTCATCTGACACAGAGAACAGGAGAACTCATCTGACACAGAGAACAGGAGAACCCATCTGACAGAGAACAGGAGAACTCATCTGACACAGAGAACAGGAGAACCCATCTGACAGAGAACAGGAGAACTCATCTGACACAGAGAACAGGAGAACCCATCTGACAGAGACCAGGAGACCCCATCTGACACAGAGAACAGGAGAACCCATCTGACAGAGAAAAGGAGAACTCATCTGACAGAGAGAACAGGAGACCCCATCTGACACAGAGAACAGGAGAACCCATCTGACAGAGAGAACAGGAAAACTCATCTGACAGAGACCAGGAGAACTCATCTGACAGAGAGAACAGGAGAACTCATCTGACAGAGAACAGGAGAACTCATCTGACACAGAAAACAGGAGAACTCATCTGACACAGAGAAGAGGAGAACCCATCTGACAGAGAGAACAGGAGAACTCATCTGACACAGAGAACAGGAGACTCAATCTGACACAGAGAACAGGAGAACTCATCCGACACAGAGAACAGGAGAACTCATCTGACAGAGAGAACAGGAGAACTCATCTGACACAGAGAACAGGAGAACCTATCTGACACAGAGAACAGGAGAACTCATCTGACACAGAGAACAGGAGAACCTATCTGACACAGAGAACAGGAGAACTCATCTGACACAGAGAACAGGAGAACTCATCTGACAGAGAGAACAGGAGAACTCATCGACACAGAGAACAGGAGAACTCATCTGACAGAGAGAACAGGAGAACCTATCTGACACAGAGAACAGGAGAACTCATCTGGCAGAGAACAGGAGAACCCATCTGACACAGAGAATAGGAGAACTCATCTGACCGAGAACAGGAGAACTCATCTGACAGAGAGAACAGGAGACCCCATCTGACACAGAGAACAGGAGAACCCATCTGACACAGAGATCAGGAGAACCCATCTGACAGAGAACAGGAGACCCCATCTGACACAGAGAAGAGGAGAACCCATCTGACAGAGAACAGGAGAACTCATCTGACACAGAGAACAGGAGAACTCATCTGACAGAGAGAACAGGAGAACTCATCTGACAGAGAGAACAGGAGAACTCATCTGACACAGAGAACAGGAGAACTCATCTGACACAGAGAACAGGAGAACTCATCTGACAGAGAACAGGAGAACTCATCTGACACAGAGAACAGGAGAACTCATCTGACACAGAGAACAGGAGAACCCATCTGACACAGAGAACAGGAGAACTCATCTGACACAGAGAACAGGAGAACCCATCTGACAGAGAACAGGAGAACTCATCTGACACAGAGAACAGGAGAACTCATCTGACACAGAGAACAGGAGAACCCATCTGACAGAGAACAGGAGAACTCATCTGACACAGAGAACAGGAGAACTCATCTGACACAGAGAACAGGAGAACCCATCTGACAGAGAACAGGAGAACTCATCTGACACAGAGAACAGGAGAACCCATCTGACAGAGAACAGGAGACCTCATCTGACACAGAGAACAGGAGAACCCATCTGACACAGAGATCCTTGAAACTGTTTTAAACCAAAATCACCCTTATTTTTCAAAATAAATCCAAACCTATATGACTGGAGCATGTGTGACTTTACTTTGAAAGGACAGACACAGGAAGTGTCCACGCTCAGCAGTCAGACAGAAGTCAGGTTAATTTCCAGGGCTGGTACCTGCGGTTATTCCACAGGCTAGTTAATAACATGTCGGGCAGGAAATCCAAAGTGTGGGATCATTTTGAGAAGGTGAAGGACGAACCCAAGGTGATATGTAAACTCATCTTCATTGGACTACACTAGCACTAGTTTAAACTGACATACGTGGTCAGGTTGGATGAACTCAAATGGACGAAAAAGGACAAATATCTGGTTGTGGATTTTGTTTGTTTATATAGTTTTATAAGTCAATATAAAGAGGATTACAAAAAGAGTTTTTCCTGATCAGCTGTGAGGGTCATAAGGACAGAGGGATGTCGTATGCTGTAAAGCCCTGTGAGGCAAATTGTGATTTGTGATATTGGGCTTTATAAATAAAATTGATTGATTGATTGATTGATTGGTTGAAAAAAAGAAACTTCCTAAAACCCGAGGACATTACAGTGTTCTCACAAGAACAAAGTTGCATCAGAAATTCACCTGACCCTGGTTCAGAGGATGGCTCTGATACCTGGTTCTGTCCGCTGTCACATGACTGAGTTGTCGCCATGATCGACCAATGAACTGACACAATGTTTAAGAGGCCCCACCCCCATCTGGTCTGTGTTTTACCTACTGTTTTTTTTCTGTCCTGCAGGTTCCTGTCCAACACATCTTTCTCTGGTCTGACGGGTCCGGTCCGAGTCCAGCAGAACCGTTCTCACGTCCTCACCTCGCAGCGTTTCCATGTCTGGAGCCTTAGACGCGACGCGCTGGGTCAGCCCACCTGGGTGACAGTGGGCAGCTGGGAGGGAGGCCAGCTGCAAGTGGAGGATCAGGGAGTCTGGCAGGGACCCAAACCTCGTCACAGGACAGAAGGGGCGGGCGGGAGAACTAGGGGCCGCTGGAGACCGGGGATGCCGGTGGTCGGGAGTCGGGTCCGGGTGGTGACTCTGGTGGAACATCCCTTTGTGTTCACGCGGGACGTGGACGATGAGGGCAGCTGCCCAGCAGGCCAGTACTGCCTGGACGCTGGCACCAACAGCTCGGACACTCTGGAGAGGGTCTTCAGGGAGGTGGCAGGGGGAAACAGCAGCTTCCTGCCTGCAGAGTACAGCAAGTGTTGCTATGGATACTGCATTGACCTACTGGAGAAGCTGGCGGAGGACCTGGGCTTTGAGTTCGACCTTTACATTGTTGGGGATGGAAAGTACGGAGCATGGAAGGGGGAGCGCTGGACCGGTCTGGTGGGGGATCTTCTTAATGGACTAGCAGACATGGCCGTCACCTCCTTCAGCATTAACTCGGCCCGGAGCCGTGTGATCGACTTCACCTCACCCTTCTTCTCCACCAGCCTGGGCATCCTGGTGCGCAGCAAAGATACTGCAGCCCCCATCGGAGCCTTCATGTGGCCCCTGCACTGGTCCATGTGGGTGGGCATCTTCCTGGCACTGCACATCACGGCGCTCTTCCTCACCCTGTACGAGTGGAAGAGTCCATATGGTATGACACCTCATGGACGCAACAGGATGAGGGTGTTCTCTTACTCATCGGCTCTCAACCTGTGCTATGCCATCCTGTTTGGACGCACTGTGTCCTCCAAGACTCCGAAGTGTTGGACGGGTCGGTTCCTGATGAACCTGTGGGCCATCTTCTGCCTGCTGGTGCTGTCCAGCTACACCGCCAACCTGGCTGCCGTCATGGTGGGAGAAAAGACCTTCGAGGAGGTGTCAGGGATCCACGACGCCAAGGTGAGATGACAAAGACCTTCAGAGTACCAAAACTGTGTTCTGTTGGTTCCAAGCTTGACATCCTCAGGTCAGTCCAGGTACTGAACCATCCTGCTGCTATTGGCTGATCTTTGGAACCTGCTGATGTTACACCTGTGAGTGTGACGTCAAACAGCAGCCAATAGCTTCTCTGCAGGGTTTCCTGTAGCAGTCAGAGTTTCTTGGCCTTTGGGTCCTGGAAGGTTACTTATATTTTTTTTTATTGATCTTTGATCAGAAAACTTTGATCGGTCAATTGATCAGGTCTCTGCTGGTGTTTCTGTCTCTGACCTGATAAAAACAGGGCAGAAGTTTGAGACCTGAAATGTAAAATATTATGGAATGATATTTTAGAGGACAAGTGGTGTGGCCGTGTACCTGCAGCTCTTATAATGAGTCGTGGTCAGGTGCATTGTCGCCGTGTTGATGTTTTGAGGCAGCAGAAAGCCATTAATCAGCCAGTGTTATTTTGCTGATGAACATGACCTTTTTTCTGCGACGAAAACGACATGATGACGAGCTAAAAATAGCTCTTGATAGTAAAAACTAACGTGAAATCTGTGTTTGATTTCTGTTGACGAGACGTGATGTAAATGTTGGTGGTGGACTGTCGGACACTGACGGCTTGTAATGATCTTCAGATGCCTGATGAGCGACAGGCTGGTAAACTCCAGTAAATAGTCTGCACCAGGATGTTTGGGTTGGTGCGAGCTGTGGGCTGTAACTCAGCAGTAAATAATCAGCCGTGTGTGTCTGACTGTGGATGGTGGAGCTGCTGAATGGATTTGTGGAGTTTGTTAGTTGCAGCGGTGGCTGTTAGCAGCTAGCTCCGCTCGCAGCCTTCATAGCTTCACCCCGCAGGACTCCACTCAGTCCGGACTGGAGAAGGTTTGTGGGTTGATGGTGTTTGACAGGCAGGTAGGAGGCTCAGTTATCTGTGAGTGTAGCTGTGCTGTAAGTAAACAGTCTGAACTCAGATCAGTTTTCTCTGACAGAGATGAAAGTTTAGTTTGAATCACCAACTCTGTGAGAGGACACCAGTTTAAACCTCCAGACTAACATGTTGCACATGAAGAATCAAGTTATGTTTCTGCTTCTTAACAGTCACATAGATAAGTCAGAGTTTACAATGAACCTGGGGACAAATCCTAGTTGGCTCACATTAGTTATTTGTTGAGAGCATAAATAGAGAGATGTTGAGCTTTTCAGATGATGATCAGTAAGTGTGTGCTCGTAAATCAGCCCTTAAACCTGTCACACACTGCTGGAGACATGACACACACATTATCTTATACAACCTGTCGCCTTGATTCTGATTCATGATCCATGAGTTAGTTTAAAGAAAAAAAACGTAGAGAAAACTTCAGGACTAAAAGTCAACTAAAACGAATAAACTTTTTAGTATGAAGACTCAGATCAGACTGAATCTAATATATCAGTCAGAATTAACACTGTCACCATCTAAATCCTGGTCCACAGTCAGAACGCTGCAGTGTTTTCCTCACAGTTAAAGGACTCATTATTCAGACAGTAAGATGCTCCTGTGTAGGCAGGTTCACAGTGTCCAGTGTTCCACTGGGTGAGTTATGGCACTGTAAAATGTGAACATAGCAGAGATCAGAGCAGAGCTGCGGAGACTCTGGGAACATTTACAGTAACATCACCTCACTGATTATTTCAGAAGCTAAAAGTTGAGTTTTGGGCCGAAACGATTCCTCAAGTAACTCCAATAATTTGATCCCTAAAAAGCCTCAAGGCTTCGTTAACTCCAACTATACAGCGCGCTGTGTTTCACAGGGATGGTTCTTTCTGTTGCACAATGCCCTGATGTTACTTTGGCTGTTGATAGCCTGTGCAGCCAAAACGTGGATGTGAAGTGTGGAATTGAAGGAGGAAGACGGACGAGAAATCAGCAAAAGACAAAAAGAGGAGACACATCAAAGAAAAGTGCAGACAGTGTGGAGTGTGGGATCATTACAAGTTGAAATGAAACAGTTCAGTGTTTAATGCTGTTAGCATGTCACAACAGCACTTCCTCAATGCTCCAGCATCTCAGCAGAAAACATCCAGTGTCTGCATTGAGTTCACTGAGAGGACCCGACACAACGAGCTTAGGCTTACGACACATCTAATGCATTTAACCATTATTAGTGATTGTTAGCTGAGATTCATAACGCCTCAGGATACTTTGCAGCCACCAGAATTTGCCAAACATATTACAAAGCTTTCTCCGAGAAATAAAAAGAACCTTTCTAAGACTTATAAATTACAGTCAGAGACCAGTTCTATACATTTACCAATTTCAAAATGGGAAAAGGAGCTGGGACCCTGACTTCTGGCCTCAGATATGCAAAAATACACTTAAGATGACAAGAAACACTAATATACAACTTATCCAATTTAAAGTACTCCACAGAACACACATCACCCAACAAAAGATGAATAGAATGGGCTTCAGTCAATCTGACACATGCACTCAGTGTACTCAGTGTACTCAGAACACTGCAGACACCTACTTTCATGCACTCTGGTTATGTTCACCCGTCCAGCACTTCTGGTCAACAGTCACTCAAAAACTCTCCTCCATTTTGTACTGCAGGATCCCATTATCTCCCAACCTGTGCTTAATTGGTGACCTGATGACAATTGACCTCCCAAACAGCCACTGCAATTCTCTTCTTGTAGCTCTCGCTATCGCCAAGAAAACAATCCTCGTCAACTGGAAAAATAAACAGACCCTCAACATCAACCATTGGCTGAATCTACATGCAGAACATGTTTCACTGGAGAAAATATCTGCTGGCCACAGAAACCAATTAACATACTTTACAGAAAAATGGTCACCATTTATTCACTCACTAAATGTGTCTGTATACTGCCACTCAGCCTGTGAGCATATGCCAAATGTACATACATGTATAAATATTACAACTCAAGAAAGACTGTTGTGTAATATGTAATGTGTTTCTGTTAATGATGTAACCCCTAATCCCTCTATCTCTCTCACCACAATATACCACAGCGGTTCATCAGAACTCAAGGCCTTAAGCATGTGTTAGGTGCACCCTCTCTCCCTTGAATCCATGCCTGCTCCCTGGATCTGTGGGGGATCGTGGGGCCGGGCGGTTTCCCCTGAGGGCGGGTGCGTCCGGACTGCTCGCCCTGTGTGCCTGGGGGGGGGGCGGGGTCTCATCGTGCTCCCTGGGCCTGGGGCGGCATGGCCGGTCCCCCCGGGGGGCTGTTTCCGCCCCTGGTGGTGCGGGGTGGGTGGGCTCCTCCCTCCCTCCCTCCCTCCCCCCCTCGCTCCTCTCCTGCCCTTCCCCCTCCCTCCCCCCTCTCCCCGTCCCTCCCTGCTCCTCTCTCCGCGCCTCGGGCTGGGAGCCTGGTGTGGGGACTGGGTGCTGCCCGCAGGGGGGTGTTCTGCTGCCGCACAGGGTGGGCCTGCCCATTGGTGTGCGGCCGGCGGTGGGGGGCGGGTCGGACGGGCTGGGAGTCCAGCTTTGGGTCTGGGACGGTCTGGAGGGAGACTTGCGGGGTTGCGGGTTGGCCTGTGCTCCTGCGCGCCGGGGGGCTGGGTGGGGCTCGTCGTCCATGCATCCTGGTGGCATGCCTCGTCCTTCTGCTGGGGGTCGGTCTGCTGCGGGCGGTGTGACCCAGGTCAGGACCGTTGCGGGGGCCGGATGCTGCAGTTGCTTGGGGGGGCGGGGTTCGTGGGGGGCCCGTTGGCCCAGTGACAGAGTGATGGATCTTGTGTGTAAGAAAACAGCAACACATGGAAAATACAATGCTATTGTCACTTTGTTAAAGCCTGAGCTTCATTCATGGTGTTATGTTAGTCACACACACACACACACACACACACACACACACACACAGAGTAGAAAATGGAGCCTAAATGCACAGATGGACTACAGCAAGTATATAAATGTAGACTGTAGTCAGCAGGTGTAACAGCAGGTGTGACAGCAGGTGTGACAGCAGGTGAGACAGCAGGTGAGACAGCAGGTGTAACAGCAGGTGTAACTGCAGGTGTAACAGCAGGTGTAACTGCATGTGTGGCAGCAGTTGTAACAGCAGGTGTAACAGCAGGTGTAACAGCAGGTGTGACAGCAGGTGTAACAGCAGGTGTAACAACAGGTGTAACAGCAGGTGTAACAACAGGTGTAACAGCAGGTGTAACAGCGGGTGTAACTGCATGTGTGACAGCAGTTGTAACAGCAGGTGTAACAGCAGGTGTAACAGCAGGTGTGACAGCGGGTGTGACAGCAGGTGTAACAGCAGTTGTAACAGCAGTTGTAACAGCAGGTGTGACAGCAGGTGTGACAGCGGGTGTGACAGCAGGTGTAACAGCGGGTGTAACTGCATGTGTGACAGCAGGTGTAACTGCATGTGTGACAGCAGTTGTAACAGCAGGTGTGACAGCAGGTGTAACAGCAGGTGTGACAGCGGGTGTGACAGCGGGTGTGACAGCAGTTGTAACAGCAGTTGTAACAGCAGGTGTAACAGCAGGTGTAACAGCAGTTGTAACAGCAGGTGTGACAGCAGGTGTAACAGCGGCTGTAACTGCATGTGTGACAGCAGGTGTAACTGCATGTGTGACAGCAGTTGTAACAGCAGTTGTAACAGCAGGTGTAACAGCAGTTGTAACAGCAGGTGTGACAGCAGGTGTAACAGCGGGTGTAACTGCAGGTGTGATAAATATCAGTTGAAAAAAATTAATTATATTCTGAGGTCATACTGTTGAAGTTCCACCAAGCACACAGCTGAGTTTACAGCCGCATCATATGATCCATCACAGCTGGTTCAAACTGCAGATACATGTTTTTAGAATGAAAGCATTAACAATGTGAAAGTTTCAATAATGGAAAAATTTGTTGCTCATTTCAGACTTTTATTATTTCGTCTCTTATATATTGTTATTAACCTTAAATAAAGCTGAAGTCATTAAATGAAAGCAAATCACTCCATTAATCAGCAGAATACTCAATTACAAAAACGATCAATAACTGCAGCTCTGTTCAGTTCTGTTAGTCCAGTTTATTTCCTGTGGTGACATCAGTGTGATGACATCAGTGTGGTGACACCACTGCTCTGACTGCGTTACTCCTCTCGCTGCTCTGGCTTCCTGAATCCACCATATCAACAGCAGAGCGCCAGCCGCAGCCTCAGCTGGTGTTTGAAGGGGACAGGAGATGTTTCACCCAGAACACACCTGTAACAGCCACAATGTGAGAATTTAAGTTAATTTAAATATTATGCATAATTCATAATTTTATGTAATGTAACATATATAAGAGATCAATAATGTGAAAAGGTTAAAAACAAACTCATGTTGATTGTGTAATACATATGCTCCCTTCCACCAAACTTGCCTATGGCACCTTTAATTTAGGGAGTCATGTGCGCTGTAGAGTGAAGACAGAGCTGCAGCAGGCACGGGAGCATATAGTTTTTCTACCGTGTGACAGACTGTAATTTGAACTTTATTTTTTCATTGAACATTTTTAAACTGGATAACATCTCCTGTCGTTCACATCAGATTGAAGTTACTGTGCCTACAGCTCGTGAAGTGGCTTTTTTGATGTCCAGAAGTGAAACGAGTGTGTTTGTGGACCCAAATGCAGTACCAGGCTCGCAGGAACAGTTGGTAATGACTTTTATTAGCACCACAGCAAACACGGAATGCAGCAGGCAGAATAAACACAGAATAAAGTTCGTTCTTCGGGCAAGTTGCCCTCACAGTCTCTGAGGCTCAGATGAGGGAAAGAGAAGCGGCCGTGATCAGCCACGGAACCGAAGGGAAGCTCCAGAGCCCCCGGTTCCACACAGTTCAAAACTCTTTTGGAGAGAGGGGAAGAGATGAAGCTTACGGCAGCCAAAGGTGGCGAGGCAGACGCTCCGTAGCCAGAAGAGCCGTCAGCGAAGGCAGAAGCACCGTTGAGGAGCAGGCAGGAGGGTAGACGAGGCCGGGCGGAGGAGTCGAGACCAGACGAGCAGGCAGAAACCAGAGACGCTGAAGCAAAGCACGAGGTCGGGGACAGAAGGCAGGTGAGTTTACCGGGAGGCAGACGAGGAGAGCAGGTCGGGGACAGGCAGAGTTGGCACCGGGAGATCAGGCAGGAGAAGAACGCTGGAGAGTCTCGCATAATGCTAAAGAACAATCTGGCAGTGAGTGAAGGTGCTGGAGAGGCTTATATGCAGGGCTGGTAGATGAGCTGCAGCTGTGTAGACAGGTGAGCAGAGTTGGGCTGATGAGGTGGGCGTGGCTGGCAGGTAGAGTGAAGCAGAGGGAGGAGGAGTGGAAAAACACTGCAGCAGAGTGGCAGGAGAGGACTGAGAGACAGGGATTGTGACAAGAAGGAACGCCACTACAACACCTGTGGTTTGTTAAGGAACTAAACAGAACCCTGACTCTGACCCTAGACCCTGACCCACAGATCCTGTTCCAGCAGAACCTGAGAGTCCACCATGTCCCACATTATCACAGGAAGTTCATCCCGACACTGACTGAAGGAGTTCCTTTGTTTCCTGTTGTTGTGGAGATGTTGCGTTCATCAGCGCCTCAGACATTTGATGCATTGTTAAACTTAAACTGATCAGTGCAGCATGGACTCAGGCGAGCGTTAAAGCCGCTGCAGTGTTTCCTGTCTGCTGAAAGAGTCTGAGAGCTGACAGGAAATGAGCAGAGCGATACGGTCAACGTGTCAAAGCTCCAGGACCATCCAATAATTCATTATTCAGAGTCACAACGATGGCAACCAAAGTGTGTGTGCGTGTGTGTGTGTGTGTGTGTGTGTGTGTGACTCGTTATTTTGTGCTTTCTGCTTCCTGACATGAAATAATTACAGATTAAATTAGTTCTTTGGATCACCTGCCTCGTCCTAATTACACTTTTAATTCAGCAGCTGATTGAAGCGTAACGGGGGGGGGGGGGGGGGGTCCATCTGTGTGATTAGCTTTATATTTTTTATGCAGCCTCACAGCCAACTACTACTAATACTAATGTACTACTTCATATGTATATATATATATATATATATATATATATATATATATATATATGTATATATTCATACTAATGTATGAATATATACGTGTGTGTGTGTGTGTGTGTGTGTGTGTGTGTGTGTGTGTGTTTATATGTTCATATCCACACGTAACACATTATTTCTTTCAGTCACTTTAATCACGTGCTGCTGTTTTCAGCCTGAGCAGATCAGAGTGATGTCAGCGATGACATCACCACAGACGAGCACCAAGTTATTCAGGAGAGAGCCAATCAGCACAGACCTGATGATCAAACTAAATCTGAGGACATGATGTATGACGGGGATGTCCTCAGGTGACCAGTCATATGTCTTGGAGAACCAACATGTTCCTGAACGTGTCACAGAAGCCTCACAGTGAAAACACACACACACACACACACACACACACACACACATACATGGAAAGTTAGGTATAAGAATGTCTCATTGTGAGCTGTGTCTACAATAGATCGATTCCTTGTCATTGAGATTCTTCAATAAACCACGTCACCATGACCACGCCCAGCCTGAAGGAACCGACCTGCACAGACAGAGTTTTCATGTTTGTGTGGTCCACTGTGAAGTCTGCCCGTCACCTCTGTTAAACTCTGTCTCTTCCTCTTCCTCCTCATCCTCCTTTCCCTCTTCCTCTTCCTCCTCATCCTCCTTTCCCTCTTCCTCCTCTTCGTCTGTGTTTCAGCTGCATCACCCGTCGCAGGGTTTTCGTTTTGGGACGGTGAGGGAGAGCAGTGCCGAGGATTACATGAAGAAGAGTTTCCCAGAGATGCACGAGTACATGAGACGCTTCAACGAACCAACCACACCTGAGGGGGTCGCCACTCTCAAGTAAGAGATCACACGAGGACACGTGAGAACACGCAAGAACACACGAGAACACACAAGAACACACGAGAACACACGAGAACACATGAGAACACACAAGAACATATAAGAACACATGAGAACACGAGAACACACAAGAACACACGGGAACACATGAGAACACACAAGACCACGAGAACACATGAGAACACATGAGAATACACAAGAACACACGAGAACACATGAGAACACACAAGACCACGAGAACACATGAGAACACATGAGAATACACAAGAACACACGAGAACACATGAGAACACACAAGAACATATAAGAACACATGAGAACACACAAGAACACACAGGAACACATGAGAACACACAAGACCACGAGAACACATGAGAACACATGAGAATACACAAGAACACACGAGAACACATGAGAACACACAAGACCACGAGAACACATGAGAACACATGAGAACACACAAGAACACACGGGAACACATGAGAACACACAAGACCACGAGAACACATGAGAACACATGAGAATACACAAGAACACACGGGAACACATGAGAACACACAAGAACACACGAGAACACACGAGAATACATGAGAACACATACGAACACATACGAACACATGAAAATACACAAGAACACACGAGAACACACAAGAACACACGAGAACACACGAGAACACATGAGAACACACAAGAACATATAAGAACACATGAGAACACGAGAACACACAAGAACACACGAGAATACATGAGAACACATACGAACACATACGAACACATGAAAATACACAAGAACACACGAGAACAGAGAGAATCTTATTTATCTGATCGTTTTCAATTTGTTGACGTTCGCAATGAACCATCCTTACGTACTAAAGTTTGTTTTGGAGTTCCGCAAGGTTCTGTGCTCGGACCAATCCTGTTTACTCTATATATGCTTCCGTTAGGTAACATCATTAGAAATCACTCTATAAATTTCCATTGTTATGCGGATGATACTCAGTTGTATTTATTGATGAAGCCAGAAGAAAGCGATCAATTAACTAAACTTCATAACTGCCTTAAAGACATAAAAACCTGGATGAGCACCAATTTCCTGATGTTAAATTCAGACAAAACTGAAGTTATTGTTCTTGGCCCCAAACAACTCAGAGACTCTTTATCTGATGACATAGTTTCTCTAGATGGCATTGCTCTGGCCTCTAGCACTACCGTAAGAAACCTCGGAGTAACATTTGATCAAGATTTGTCTTTTAATTCTCATTTAAAACAAACCTCACGGACTGCATTTTTTCATCTGCGTAATATTGTGAAAATTAGGCCTATCCTGATCCGAAAAGATGCAGAAAAATTGGTCCACGCTTTTGTTACCTCAAGGCTGGATTATTGTAACTCTCTATTATCAGGTAGCTCTAGTAAGTCCTTAAAAACTCTCCAGCTAATTCAGAATGCAGCAGCACGTGTACTAACAGGAACTAAGAAACAAGATCATATTTCTCCTGTTTTAGCTTCTCTGCACTGGCTCCCTGTAAAATCCAGAATTGAATTTAAAATCCTACTGTTAACTTATAAAGCTCTAAATGGTCAAGCTCCATCATATCTTAGAGAGCTCATAGTGCCATATTATCCCACCAGAACACTGCGCTCTGAGGCCATATTATCCCACCAGAACACTGCGCTCTGAGAACGCAGGGTTACTCGTGGTCCCTAAAGTCTCCAAAAGTAGATCAGGAGCCAGAGCCTTCAGCTATCAGGCTCCTCTCCTGTGGAATCATCTTCCTGTTACGGTCCGGGAGGCAGACACCGTCTCCACATTTAAGACTAGACTTAAGACTTTCCTCTTTGATAAAGCTTATAGTTAGGGCTGGCTCAGGCTTGCCCTGTACCAGCCCTTAGTTAGGCTGACTTAGGCCTAGTCTGCCGGAGGACCCCCCTATAATACACCAGGCCCCTTCTCTCCTTCTCTCTCTCACTCTCTCTCTCTGGTATCCTATTACTGCATCTTGCTAACTCGGCCATTCTGGATGTCACTAACTCGGCTTCTTCTCCGGAGCCTTTGTGCTCCACTGTCTCTCAGATTAACTCATATCACAGCGGTGCCTGGACAGCGTGACGTGTGTGGTTGTGCTGCTGCCGTGGTCCCACCAGATGCCTCCTGCTGCTGCTGCCATCATTAGTCATTAGTCATACTTCTACTGTTATTATACACATATGATTATTGTCACACATGTATACTGCCAGGTATTAATTGTCACGAACCGGGCCGCACGGCCATGACAAAAAGGGAGACACATACACAAGGAAAGCCAATTAAAGGATTTTTATTTACTAAAGAATAAACATAGGAAAAAGAACCTAACTAAACATGGTGTTTGCAATCAGTAAAGTCAGTGGTGTAGGTGAGGGCATGAGTGAAACAATGTATGTGTATGATGTTGTAGAGTGCAGAAACTAAGATAAAACCAAACCCAAAACCAGATGCTGCCTCAGTAAGGAGAAGAGAAAGAGCAGTGAGCAGCCAGAGCTTTTAAAAGCTCACTGAACTCAGGTGCTGCCACTTCCCTGATTACCCGCAGCCACACCCACTGCTACCTGCAAGGGAGAACACAACAAGGCAGGCAGGGCAGGGCAGGGCAGGGCAGGGAGGATCTCCGTTCCAACAACAACAACAATAATAATGTTTACATATTAGAAAACTTATGGAAAAAGTACACCATAAACTAACTGTCACAACTTACCCCCCACCGCCTGCCAATTCCCAGATCACCCCCACCGCAACCACTCAACCTATAGGGAGCACATTTAAAGGGATGCAAAGGGAAAGGGGATAACAAGAGGGAAGCATACAGGTGACATTAAACTGGAGCTCGCGACAATGCATCCACCACCACATTATCACGGCCTTTAATGTGTCGGATGTCCAGATCATAAGACTGAAGGAACAGTGACCACCTAATCAGCCTCGGGTTGGGGCATCGCAGGGTATGCAGAAAGGTCAGTGGATTGTGATCTGTATAGACCACCACTGGTGTCATTCCAGAACCCACATAGACTGCAAAATGCTGCAGGGCTTTTTAGAAAAGAAACTGACTGCTCTGTCAACTCCCTGCTCATCTGCCTGCATCAACACAGCCCCTGCTCCTACATGGCTCGCATCCACCTGTAAGACAAAAGGCTGGCCAAAACGGGGTGCAGCCAGCACTGGTGCTGCACACAAAAGAGACTTCACATTGCCAAAAGTTTCCTGGCACTTTGGCGACCACACAAACTGAGCCTTGGCCTTCAGCAAGTCAGTTAACGGTGCCACAACAGTAGAAAAATTCTTACAGAAACACCTGTAATAACCCACCATCCCAAGAAATCTCATGAGTTCTTTTTTAGTGGTAGGCTGCGGAAACTGCTCAACTGCCGATACTTTAGCATGCACAGGAGCCACTCGCCCCTGTCCAACCACTCGACCCAAGTAAGTCACAGTTGCACGAGCAAACTCACACTTAGCCAGATTAATTGTGAGCTTCGCCTCTGCCAACCGGTCAAACAGAGCTCTCACCCGCTGCATGTGAGAAAACCAGGTATCACTGTAGACAACTAAATCATCCAAGTAAACTGCACAACCAGCCAGCCCTGCCACCACACGGTTCATCAAACGCTGAAAAGTTGCCAGTGCATTTCTCAACCCAAATGGCATCACTTTATAGGAGTACAGCCCAGATGGAGTAATGAAAGCTGCCACTTCCTGTGCTCTTTTGGACAAGGGCACCTGCCAGTAACCCTTCAACAGATCAAACTTGCTGACATACCTAGCAGCACCCACCTGGTCTACACAATCCTCCATTCGAGGCAACGGAAAAGAATCTGGCATAGTCACCTTGTTAACCTTTAGGAAATCTGAACAAAACCTGGGCGTGTTGTCACTTTTAGGCACCAACAAACATGGAGAAGCCCAGCTTGACAGAGAAGGCACTGCAATGTCATTATCCACCATATACTTCACCTCAGCATCTAAATATTTACGCTTCTCAGGAGAAACTCTATAAAAATGCTGACGGATTGGCTGTGCCTCACCCACATCAATATCATGCTCAGCCCAATCAGTGCGGAGAGTGCGTCACCGAACAGACCAGGATACTTAAAAATAAGGTCTTCAAACTCCACAGCCTGTGCTGCTGGCAAATGGCTGAACTGACCCTTTAAGTTCTTGAGGGTCTCTGAATTTTCAGCCGACCCGACAACAACCCCTCATCAGGCTCAAAAACAGCCTCGCCTCCACCCTCATCAGAACTCTCTCCAACCGTGCCAGCTATCAAGGCAGGACTCCCCACCATTGACTCCTGCTGGACAGCACTGGGTGGACTAGAAGAGGGAGCATAATAGGGTTTCAACAGATTTACATGGAACAGTTTCTCAGGCTTCCTACGGCCTGGAGTTGAAATCAAATAATTCTGATCTGAGACCCGTTTAACCACTGTATATGGACCAAAAACTTGGCCTGGAAGGGAGAACTAACCAGCGGACAAAGAGCCAAAACACGATCACCAGTACTAAACTCACGAACCTCAACCCGACGATCATACTTTTTCTTCATTTTAGCTTGTGAAGCAGCTAACATTTGTTTTGCCAACTCCCCTGCAGAATACAGACGGTGCTTAAATCCATTTACATAATCAATAAGGTTGGTGGGTGGGTCTGACCCCTTCCACCCATCCTTAAACAGAGACAGGGGACCCCGCACAGTGTGGCCAAACACTAAATCATTTGGGCTAAACCCTGTACTTTCTTGCACTACCTCCCGTGCAGCCAAAAGCAACCAGGGTAGCCCCTCCTCCCAGTCCCCAACCAGCTCAACACAATAAGCCCGCAAAAGAGCCTTGAGAGTTTGGTGGAAACGCTCCAGAGCCCCTTGACTCTGAGCGTGATAGGCTGTTGACTGATTATGCCTGATCCCTAACAGTTTCAACACTTGGGCCATCAGATGGGAAGAAAAGTTAGATCCCTGGTCACTCTGGATCACCCTGGGGATGCCAAACACAGATATAAATTGTGACAGAGCCTTAACCACAGACCTTGCAGTTATTGTGCGCAAAGGATAAGCTGCTGGATACCTGGTGCTTTGACACATGACAGTTAGCAAGTACTGGCACCCTGACTTCGAAGGAGGCAGTGGCCCCACACAATCAATGATTAAGTACTCAAATGGTTGACTTACAGCTGGAATCGGCTGCAGAGGAGCTGGTTTAATGACCTGGTTCGGCTTACCAGTTAGCTGACAAGTACCACAGTTCTTAATGTGCAGAGAAACATCTTTCTTCAATCGAGGCCAAAAAAAATGGCGTAAAATCTTATCATAGGTCTTCCGGACCCCAAAGTGCCCCGACCTGTCATGAGCAAGCTCCAACACATGGTTACGCAACTTGGATGGAACTACCACTTGAAAAATGGGGTCACCAACAAAATCCTCACCATGGGGCAACCACTTCCTCAGCAAAATACCATCCTGAATAAAGTAACCACTGGCAACATTTTTCACCTCACTGGCTGACAACACAGACCCAAACAGCTCTTCCAAAGATGGGTCAGCTCTCTGCTCACTCCGCAGGTCACTGTGAGACACAGCCAAAGGGAAATCAGGCAAACATGGCAATACAGTCTCCACCACCCCTTCCCCCTCCTTCGACTCAGCCTGACTCATCGCCCGTGTAATCGCACATGCCGGAAAAACTTCAGGAAAACACACAGCACTTTTATCAGGCTGCTCTGAACTCAAAGGAGAAGCAGTGACCACTGGAGGCGGTGGCTCACTCGCCCAAACACGACTGCCAGCCAAATCATTACCCAGAATGATATCAATCCCTTCAACTGGTAATGCTGGTCTCACAGCAATAGGCACCTCACCCTGCACCAAGCCACAGTCTAAGGTCATCTTATGTAATGGGACAGGCACCAACCCCAACCCCATTCCTCGCATAAGGATCTTATCCCCAGTATCAGTTTTCTCTGAAAACGGCAAAACAGATTCCACAATATAAGAATTAACAGCACCGGTATCCCTCAAGATCTTAACGGGAACCTTAGTGTTACTACCAGCCTGTGTTACAAACCCATCAGAGACAAAAGGCCTATAGGACTCACTGGGGTCATCAGCCACAGCAAATTCTGTCTTCCCACCTTGACACACTACCACATCCACAGGACCAGGAACACTTGCAGCCAGGGCAGCGGGTTTTACACGGCCGCTTCCTGCGTGCTGCTTCCTAGCCCTAAGTATTGGGCAGTCTAACTTCCAGTGGCCTGGCTCATGGCAGTAATGGCACAAATTCTCTCCTTTTCCTGGTGTACCCGGGCCCCCTTACCCGAAGAACCCCCAAAGCGAACAGGCGACTTACCACCAGCATCCTTGTGCCTCACAGGCTCCTGCACAGGCTCACCCGACTGGCTTTTATGAATGAGGACATATTCATCTGCCAGTTCCGCAGCCTCAGCCGCAGTCTTAACCTTACGCTCAGTAAGATGTGTAGCCACCCGACTGGGCAGAGAGTTCTTAAACTGCTCCAAGATGATCAAATCACACAAGCTGTCAAAATCTCCAACATCCGAAGCCATACACCAACGATTGAAATGAGTAGTCAACTCCTCGCAAACTCCATATGCGACTGGTTAGCCCTTTTTTCCCACGTCCTAAAATGCTGGCGATAGGCTTCCGGGACTAACTCATACGCCTTTAGTACAGCAGTCTTAACTGACTTATAAGTAAGATTGTCATTACTTAAAGATGCATAAGCCTCCTGTGCCTTCCCAGACAACACACACTGCAACAACAAAATTTGGTCAGAATCTGACCAACCCTCTGCCTGTGCAACCCGCTCAAACAGAGAAAAAAACATCTGGATCCTTCTCATTGAACTTCGGCAAAAGCCGCAAATTCCTCACAACATCAGGAGCCCTAGGGAGCGAAGATGAACCTTCCCCGCTGTGCAAGACATCCTCAGAAAGCTTACCATCTCTGACTAAACCCAACCTAGCAGTCTGCAGCACTATCTTTGCCTGCTCCGTCTCAAGCCGCAATCGTTCAATTGTGACCTGCTTTTCCACCTCCAATCTACACCTTTCTGTCTCAGCTTTCTGCCTCTCCTTCTCATGAGACAACTGTAACAAAAGCAACTCCTTTTGCTGCTCAAAGGTCAAACTTCCCACTGGAACTGAAAGTGACTGTGTTGCTAGTGCCTGACCAAGTCCTTTCTTTGCACCCAACACCCCTTTCTCAACTAACTGCAGCTTAAGCATAGCCTTCATACTGTCCTTACGTTTGTCACTAAGATCACTCAGATCAACTTCATACTCCTCTGCAATTTTCGTCAGCTGATCCTTAGTGCATCGATCCAAAAACCCCTCATTTGGGGCAGCAAGAAATTCTTCTATCCCTGCCATCCTATAGTAAACACTGTCTCAAGCCAAGCAAACGAAAACAGGACAACAGAGCCACCACACAGTGCTGCCCAGGCCAACTAGTGCACCAAAGAGACACTACTAGTGTCCCCAAGTTAATGTGAAGTTCCCCTCTATCTAGACTGCCTATACCAAACTTACCTAATCTCACTGAACCCTAGTCTTCATGCAGATTAGCGGTGGGATATTTAAACACTCAAACCAGTAGCCTGGGAAAGCCCCCAGCCAAGCTGGTTACCCACCCAACAGCGACGGATGTGTCCCCGAGACAACTGCTCTACCCGCACACCACACAAAAACAACAAACTAAAAAAACAAACCAACGAGCCCAAAAGGACCACATTGCTATACCTATCCAGGGAAACTTCACAAAAACAACACTCAATACACTAGAGGACCGTGCCACACTGCTGATAGCCCACACCTGAGCACAGGACCAAACTCCTCTAACCGAAACAACAACCAAACCAAAAAAACCCAACATGAACTTTCCTACTCAAAACGCATCTCCCAAGCACAAGGCACAATAGACATCACTATCACTATAGTCTACGTCTAAGCCAACCCCATGCACCACCAAACAAAACCCCAAATCAATAAGGGCACCAAACAACGGCCTCAAAGCAATCAAATTTGAACGGACGAGCCCCCACTTGTCACGAACCGGGCCGCACGGCCATGACAAAAAGGGAGACACATACACAAGGAAAGCCAATTAAAGGATTTTTATTTACTAAAGAATAAACATAGGAAAAAGAACCTAACTAAACATGGTGTTTGCAATCAGTAAAGTCAGTGGTGTAGGTGAGGGCATGAGTGAAACAATGTATGTGTATGATGTTGTAGAGTGCAGAAACTAAGATAAAACCAAACCCAAAACCAGATGCTGCCTCAGTAAGGAGAAGAGAAAGAGCAGTGAGCAGCCAGAGCTTTTAAAAGCTCACTGAACTCAGGTGCTGCCACTTCCCTGATTACCCGCAGCCACGCCCACTGCTACCTGCAAGGGAGAACACAACAAGGCAGGCAGGGCAGGGAGGGTTGTCACATAATACATACTTTCAACATATTGTACCGCAGTAACCAGAACTATAACTATAATATTATTACTTTCAATAATGTTGTTGTAAGCTACTGTCATTACCTGCATTTCAATTCAATTCAATAATCTTTATTGGCATGACTGTAGATTAACAATATTGCCAAAGACATTAAAAATTTACAAATAAAGTACAATAATAAAAGTAAGTCAGAAAACTATAAAAAAAAAGATTAAATATATGTTATATAATACAAAATACACCAATCTACAATACAATACACCAATATATAATATAGGGAAAAAATGAATAAAGAAAAATGTAGATGGTGAGTTACAAGGACTGTAAATATAGACAGGTGTGTCAGGTGTTGTGATGGTTGTCCCTCAGGCTGTGGCATAACCTGACATATGTTGCTGCTGCTAAGCTGCTGACTCTGTTCTCTCCAAGGATGTGTTGCATTTTAGTTTGATCAGGCAGAGAATCAAAGTCAGTGACTTTATGTTTTATTTTGAGAGGAAGTCGGCTCTGATGTGTTCATACTTGCTGCAGTGCAACAGGAAGTGTGTCTCTGTCTCCACTTGTCTGTGTGGACAGAGCTCACACAACCTGTCCTCTCTGGGCAGCCAGGTCTGCCTGTGTCTGCCCGTCTCTATGGCCAAGCTGTGGTCACTGAGTCTGTACATGGTCAAAGTCTTCCTCAGTTTCTCATCAGTCACGGTGCTCAGATATTCTGCCACCGTGTACTGTCTATTTAGAGCCAAATAACACTGAAGTTTGCTTTGCGTTTTTGTGGTCGATGTCCAATAGTTAATGTAATGTTCTTTTTGTTTCTCTATAATTTGGTGGGTCCAGATTGTGTGAGGGCTGTGCTGAGGTCTTGTGTTGTTAGAGGAGCTGAGCCTCAGGACCAGCTGGCTGAGGGGGCTCTTCTCCATGTTCTCCTCTTGGCATTGCAGAGCTTTGTAGTGGTAGGAGTTGGGGTCACTTGTTTTAAGGTGTTTATAAAATTTGATGGCTCTTTTTTGAATTCTAATTAAAGGGGAATTGGCCTAGCTCAGCTCGGCACCCGTTGTTGGGGGTGGTCCTGTGCACTCTGAGGATGCTCTTGCAAATCTCTGTATGCAGGATTTCGATGGGGTGTTTGTCCCATTTTTCAAAATCTTGATTTGCAAGAGGACCCCACCTCACTACCATACAGAATAATTGGTTCAATTATAGATTTGAATATTTTGAGCCAGATTCTAATGGGTATATTAATGTTTGAAGATTTCTTTATAGCATAGAAAGCCCTTCTTCCCTTCTCTCTGAGATCATCAACAGCCAGGTTAAAGTTTCCCGTGGACGTGATGTGTAGTCCTAAGTATGTGTAGTCGTGTGTGCTCCACCTCATGAGAGCCCAGGAAAAACCTGGTTTGGTCTCCTGACCCTGGGTCGTTTCTGGAATATCATAATTTTGGTTTTGTCCAGATTAACTGTCAGGGCCCAGGTCTGACAGAAGGTTTGCAGGTGATCCAGTTGCTGTTGTAGTGCTTCATGTGATGGAGCCAGCAATATGAGATCATCTGCAAACAGTAGGCATTTAACCTGTGTGTCAGACAGAGTGAGACCAGGGATGTCAGATAGTTCTAGTGATTTGGCCAATTCATCGATATAGATGTTGAAGAGGGTGGGACTGAGACTGCAGCCCTGTTTTACTCCTCTACTCTGGGGGAAGAAATCTGTTTCCATGTTGTTAGTTTTAACAGCACATTTCATATGACTGTACATGGTTTTGATGATGTCATAGACCTTCCCCCCTACACCCTTCTCAATTAATTTTAAGAACAGTCCATCATGCCAAATTGAGTCGAATGCTTTTTTGAAGTCTACAAAACAAGAGAAGATTTTCCTCTTGTTTTGGTGGACGTCTTTATTAATGAGGGTGTGAAGGGTGTAGATATGGTCTGTTGTTCTATGTTTGGGTGTGAATCCTATCTGGCTCTTGCTCAGGACATCATGTTCTCTGAGGAAGTCTTGCAGTCGGCTGTTTAGGATACTGCAGAACAACTTCCCCAGATTGCTGCTGACACAGATGCCTCGGTAATTGGGTCGAATTTGTTTCCACTTTTAAAGATTGGTGTGATGATTCCTTCACTCCAGAGGTCAGGGAAATGTCCGACACCCAGAATAAGGTTAAATAATTTTAATATGGCAATGTTAAATTTATGGTCATCAAATTTTAGCATTGGGGCGGCACGGTGGTGTGGTGGTTAGCACTCTCGCCTCACAGCAAGAGGGTTGCCGGTTCGATCCCGGGCGTGGGAGCCCTTCTGTGCGGAGTTTGCATGTTCTCCCCGTGTCAGCGTGGGTTCTCTCCGGGCACTCCGGCTTCCTCCCACAGTCCAAAGACATGCAGATTGGGGACTAGGTTAATTGGTAACTCTAAATTGTCCGTAGGTGTGAATGTGAGTGTGAATGGTTGTTTGTCTCTATGTGTCAGCCCTGCGATAGTCTGGCGACCTGTCCAGGGTGTACCCCGCCTCTCGCCCGATGTAGCTGGGATAGGCTCCAGCCCCCCCGCGACCCTCAAGAGGATGAAGCGGTTAGAAGATGAATGAATGAAATTTTAGCATTTCATTTAAAATGCCATCAGGACCGCTGGCTTTCTTTGGCTGCAGTGCCTGGATTTTAGCCAGCAGCTCTGCTTCAGTAATTTGGTAGTCTAGGGGATTCTGGTTGTCTTTAATGACTGATTCTAAAATTTGTAATTTGTTGAGGAGATTGTTTTGGGCCGAATTCAGGGGAACAGCAGTATACAGACTTTCAAAGTGATTTTTCCAGATGTCACCATTTTGAATAGCCAATTCTTCTTTTTGTGGTTTGCTGAAAGAGTGCCATTTCTTCCAGAAGTCACTAGAGTCAATGGACTCTTCAATTATTTGTAACTGATGCCTCACATGCTGTTCTTTTTTAGTTCTGAGTGTTTTTCTGTATACTCTCAGTGTTTCCCAGTACTGGAGGCTGAGCTCAGGGTTGTCAGGTTGTCTGTGTTTTTGATTTGACACATTTCTGAGAGTTTTCTCAGTTGTCTGCATTCTGTGTCAAACCACTCGTCATTGGTCGGGTCTTTTGGTCTGTGGTGCTGGCGCTTTTTCAGACTGGACAAGTCTGCCACATGGTCAAATATGTTGTAGATGTCCTGTACAGCCTGTCTGAGGCCGTCCTGATTGAGGGAATACCAGGTGGAAAGAAAACAGTCTAAATGGGATTGAAAGACTGGATTTTTGATTGCTGTCTGGTATTCGTCTTTGCTTTTGTTTGTCCATTTATAAGGTTGTTTTCTGTAGGTCAGATTGCAGGGTTCTACTGTGTGAGGGTCGTTTGTTGTCGTTTTAATGTAGAGTGTGATTTTACTATGGTCTGATAAGGGGGTTAAGGGGCTGACTGTAAATGCTCTCAGGTAGAAGGGGTCTAGGTCGGTGATGCCATAGTCTACTGTGCTGTTGCCAAGAGGAGAGCTATGAGTGTAAAGACCGAATGAGTCCCCTCGAAGCCAACCGTTAACCATGTACAGACCCAATGTTCGGCAGAGCTGTAACAGTTGCTGCCCACTTTTATTGACAGTTTTGTCAAAGTTGTTTCTGTGGGGTTGTGAAGGGAGGGGGATGCTGACTTGACCAGGTATATGTTTGTCTCCCTGTGTGCTGATAAAGTCTGGTTCTGTACCAGTCCTGGCATTCAGGTCTCCACAGATCAGTACACTTCCCTGGGCCTGGAAGTAACTAATCTCATCTTCGAGAATGGAGAAACTGTCTTCATTAAAATAAGGGGATTGTGATGGGGGGATATATGCTGCACACAGGAATACATCTTTATCTGTGGTGATAAGGTCTTTTTTGATTTTGAGCCAAATTGAAAATTCTCCTTTTTTGATTAATTCAATGTATTGTACAAGGTTTGCCTTGTACCAGATCAGCATTCCCCCTGAATCCCTTCCTTGTGTTACTCCCTTTAGTTTGGTGGACGGGGACATTATCTCCATGTAGCCTGAGGGACAACCAGTGGAGACATCTCCTCTACACCAAGTCTCTTGCAATATAAACACATCTGCATTTTCTAACTCTCTAATAAAGTCTGAGGTCCTGCTCTTAAGGCCAAGAGCAGAAGATCTCAGACCCTGAACATTCAAACAAGAGATGACAAAAGATTTAGATTTCATTTAAAACTCAAAAGGCTGCATTTGGTGATCAAAATGATATAAACTACTAAGTCAAAGAAAATAATTTAAGAGTATCTACATGACATATTATAAAAGGAAACAAATCAATAACTGGTATATTAAATAATCAATACTTATGTACAGTGTAAATGTCCTTTTTTTTTTTTTTTTTAAACTGTATGAGCACAAGAAATACTCTAATAATAATTCATACAGTGTCTATTGTGGTACCTGTCCAATCAGATGAGAGCAAAGCAGGCTGAGCATCTGCTGAATGTCCCTCAGTTCATTGTGTGGGGGGGTGGTTAAGGTTGGTTCTGCTGCTCTCCGGACCACCTGGGCATAACTCAGTGGGCCAGGGTGTGGCTCTTGTCGCTGTGGTTGGGGTGGGGCCCCTAGGGACAGGAGGGACTGTGGTCTGGCTTGAGGGGGATCATGGTTGCCTTTGTGGGGTCTGATTTGGACATGATGTGGGTGGGGCTCTCTCTCTCCCTCTCTCTCTCTCTCTCTCTCTCTCTCTCTCTGTCTCATTGTGTCATGTGGATTACTGTTAATTTATCATGTTGATCTGTTCTGTACGACATCTATTGCACGTCTGTCCGTCCTGGAAGAGGGATCCCTCCTCAGTTGCTCTTCCTGAGGTTTCTACTGTTTTTTCCCCGTTAAAGGGTTTTTTGGGGAGTTTTTCCTGATCAGCTGTGAGGGTCATAAGGACAGAGGGATGTCGTATGCTGTAAAGCCCTGTGTGGCAAATTGTGATTTGTGATATTGGGCTTTATAAATAAAATTGATTGATTGATTGATTGATTGATTGAATTGATTGAACACACGAGAACACACAAGAACACACGAGAACACGTGAGAACATGAAAGAACATGAGAACACACGAGAACACACAAGAACACACGAGAACACATGAGAACAAACAAGAACACATACGAACACATACGAACACACGAGAACACACGAGAACACACAAGAACATGAAAGAACATGAAAGAACATGACAACACACGAGAACACACAAGAACACACAAGAACACATGAGAACACACAAGAACACGAGAGAACATGCGAAAACGCGAGAACACACAAGAACACACAAGAACACAAGAACACGAGAACACACGAGAACACACGAGAACACACAAGACCACAAGAACACGAGAACACATAAGAACACACAAGAATACACAAGAACACATGAGAACACATGGGAACACACGAGAATACACGAGAACACACAAAAACACATGAGAACACACAAGAACACATGAGAACATAAGAACACAATACAGAGAACAGACGGGACAGCTCTCAGAACAGAACTCAGATCCTCACAGTTCTGAAACAGGAAGTTGAAACACTAATGGATGTGATGTCACTGAGTTAAACTCACATTCAGTTCAGTTTGTGGAGGTCTGAGTGTTGGGAGGAGAACCGATCAGGTCAGATCAGACCGGATCAGACCGGATCAGGTTGATGGACGAGAGCAGTAGCCATTTACAAGTGAATCCAAACATTCAGACAGAATGCGTAAAGTTTCACTGTGATGTTCTGCTGCTCCGTGTGTTCCCACAGTGGTTCTGTCCCGTCACTTTGTGGTTCTGTAGATAACAGGTTCATGTTCTCCTGATGAACGCTCCAAAAATACAGAATCAACACATGGCAGCAGAAGTTTTTATCCTGGCCATGCATAGACTGAGGAGAAAAGTTAGTCAGTTGCTCCATGTGTGGAGAGTGGATCCATACAGTTTTCTGACCATGTTGTGGAATGTAGGTATTTTGGTGGATTTTGTATTTTTTCCTAGGTTAATGTGGCCATTGTCAGTTTATGAAATTCCAATATCCATTTTGGAGAGAACTGAAAAGTTGGTTAGCTCCTATATTAGGAAGTGGTTGGGTGCTCCTAGGTGTTTAAGTAGTGTGGCATTGTATGGAAAAGGGATACTTCAGCTGCCAGTATCTAGTCTAATAGAGGAGTTTAAATGTACCAAGGTCAGGACTGAGCTGTTGTTATCTGGGAGTAAGGACGTGGTAGTTAGGAGTGTGGTTCCAAATCCAACCAAGGGGAGGAAGTGGAACCCACGATCGGCAGTTCAGGAGGCAGAGGCAGCTCTTAGGCATGCAGAGATTGTAGGTAATGTTCAGTTTGGCCGGGGAGGCCTGGGGCTTGGCTCAGGCAAACCGGTATGGAATAAAGCAGGTCTCAAAGATAAAAGAAAGCTGGTTGTGGAACAGATACGTAGACAGGAAGAGATACTAAGGGGTGCAAAGGTAGTGGCCCAGGCTAAACAGGGACAGTGGTTGAATTGGGAAAGTGTAGAGAAGAGGAAGCTTAGTTGGAGGGACCTCTGGAGTATGGAGGAGAATCGTATTAGATTCCTGGTAGGAGCTACATACGATGTGTTACCAACCCCCCAGAACCTAAAACTGTGGGTAAATGAGGACCCATCATGCCCATTGTGTTCAGGTACCGTAACCTTAAAGCATATTTTGTCAGGCTGTAAAGTTAGCTTGTCACAAGGCCGATATACATGGCGACATAACTAGGTGTTGAAATGTTTAGCTGCAGGCATCGAAGGGAAACGAAGACAGGTGAATTCAGAAGGTGTTAAGAATAGGAGTTTAGTAATTCAGTTTGTCCGTGAGGGAGAGAAATACAGAAGGGATAAGTTAGTGAGGAGGCAAAGGTGTGGCTGCCTAGAAGGTGCTTGTGATTGGGAAATGCAAGTAGATTTAGGGGGAAAGCTTGTTGTTCCCCAGGAAATAGTTTGTACCAAGCAGAGGCCTGACTTAGTGTTGTGGTCAGTGAGTCAACGGATAGTTTATTTCATTGAGCTGACAGTTCCTTGGGAAGACTCAGTGGAAGAAGCCTATGAAAGAAAAAAGCTTAGATATGCAGACTTAGGAGCAGAAGCTGAGCAGCGAGGATGGAAGACTAGGATTTGTCCAGTGGAAGTGGGGTGTAGGGGATTCATAGCAAGATCAGCTGTCTCGCTCCTGGGGGAACTCGGAGTGTGGGGACAGAGTTTGAGGAAGACAGTGAAGGAAATGTCAGATGAAGCAGCAAGAACCAGACAGTTCATCTATTATCGAAGAAATAATGTCAGTTGGGGGCCAGCAGGGGGAACTACTAAGCAGGGTACATAACTCCTTGAGATCAGGTGGAGAGATCCACTTCCTCTCAGGAGGAAATCCAGGAAGAGGAAGGTTATTTAAGTGTGGGAGTGGCCTATTTGAATCCCTTTTGTTTGAGACCATGCTGCAAGGTGAGTGTGTTTGCTGATCCTGTGAGTTTATCTATCTCCTTTAACTTTAGCTTATATTGGAGTTATGCTATGCAGCGTGTGAAATAGAGTATGGTGAATGTGCTAGGAAAGGTAGTATCAGCACTGTCTCTACCTGGAGCTCGCATGTACGGAGCCTGGGTTTGTTGAAGGTGGCAGTGCTGTTTGGGCTGAGAAAGCCATGTGTAAGTAAGGTAAAGGAGGTTATTGGGTTGGTGTGGGGAGCAGTGAGACCTGGCATTAGGGGAGTGTCTCTGGGACGCCAGAGATCACTGTCTAGCCTCCTGGAGGTGTCGTGGGACCAACTAGACGAAACACTGGTAAAAGGAGGTTCCCACCCGATGACCCCAAAGACATGCTAGTTATCACTGCTCACTGGTCTGTATAGTTAAGCCTTGCCATAATAGCTTATCATAGGGCTTAGGAGGTTATTCACTGAGTGCTGATCCTTTCTCTAGAGCACAAACTTCTTGTGTTTATTTGAATTGAGCAAGTTTATACTGTAAAGACAACGTGGATCAATAAACACATATTTTTGTTTTCTCTAAAAAGAGGACTCACTGTGAGTTATTTTTGACGGACAAGAAACACGTGTCAACTCAAGGCTCGCACTCTCATTCTGGTTTTTGGACAGAACACTCAGTGCGTGAGACACACACGCATACATCATTCAGCAAGCAGAGGGACACACTGAGGACACCAACAGCTGTGGGGACAGAAATGAGACGGACCCTGTGGGGACGGACGGCTGTTGTCTCAAACCACTGCAGTAGCCAACACGCCATGCCAGTTTTAGATGTGAGCATGTGCGAGTTCCAGAGAGTTCAGACGGAGAACGTTCAGTCTATTTTCATGGCACAGACATGACGCAGAGCGACAACACTCTGAAACTAAAGAACTATTATCATGCTTCCAAGGGGGGGGCTTAACATGACTCATGAAAATAAATAAACAAAATAGCTCAGTATCGCCCCCCACAACATTTCAATGAAGCCGTACAGCATGTCACTAACTCGGCCATTCTGGATGTCACTAACTCGGCTTCTTCTCCGGAGCCTTTGTGCTCCACTGTCTCTCAGATTAACTCATATCACAGCGGTGCCTGGACAGCGTGACGTGTGTGGTTGTGCTGCTGCCGTGGTCCTGCCAGATGCCTCCTGCTGCTGCTGCCATCATTAGTCATTAGTCATACTTCTACTGTTATTATACATGACTATTGTCACACATGTATACTGCCAGATATTAATACATACTTTCAACATATTGTACCACAGTAGCCAGAACTATAACTATAATATTATTACTTTCAATAATGTTGTTGTAAGCTACTGTCATTACCTGCATCTCTCTCTCTCTCTCTCTCTCTCTCTCTCTCTCTCTCTCTCTCTCTCTCTCTCTCTGTGTCATACGGATTACTGTTAATTTGTTATGCTGATCTGTTCTGTACGACATCTATTGCACGTCTGTCCGTCCTGGAAGAGGGATCCCTCCTCAGTTGCTCTTCCTGAGCTTTCTACCGTTTTTTTTCCCCGTTAAAGGGTTTTTTGGGGAGTTTTTCCTGATCAGCTGTGAGGGTCATAAGGACAGAGTGATGTCGTATGCTGTAAAGCCCTGTGAGGCAAATTGTGATCTGTGATATTGGGCTTTATGAATAAAATTGAAATGATTGATTGATTGACTGAATGACTGATTCTTAACTTCCTTCCTTCCTTCACAGAAAATCTTTCCACTAGTTAGTTCACCAGCTCGTTAGCTAGCAAGCTAGCAAGCTGTGGTTGCTGACTGTAGTTGGTGTAGTAACAGTGTTGCTGTGTGTTGAAGGACAGATCCTCCTCAGCTGGACGCCTTCATCATGGACAAAGCTCTGCTGGATTACGAAGTTTCCATCGACGCCGACTGTAAACTGGCAACTGTGGGGAAACCATTTGCCATCGAAGGTGAGACTCTGTGTTTGTGTGTGTGTGTGTGTGTGTGTGTGTGAGTGAGTTCACTTCCTTTCAGCTCTGTACAGATTTTTAATTCAAATATGTTTCATGAAGTTTCATCATCAATGACATTTCAACCAATCAGACAACAAGAGTCTCCTGCAGCTGCTCAAACACTTTAAAGCTTCACTGAGATCCGTCCTCCAAATACACACTCACTCTGTATATACACACACACACACACACACACACACACACATACATTATAGTTATACACACTCATTATACATCCAGCGTCTCCACCGCCTCAGTAGAATCTATAAACAGAAGGAGTTCAGGTGACGTTACTGAATTATGAACAGTTTAAACACCTGTAAAGAAGAGTTCATCTGGTTTATTAAATATTAAAATGAGACAGAAATACAGGGACAGACAGAGGGACAGACGGATGGACGGGCGAAGGACGGACGGATGACTCTGAAGATCCATCCATCATAACAACCTCTGATTATCAGAAGTGAGACTGACGCACGTTTTAAGATCTGAAACGCTGCGCTGTGTAATCTGATATATGATTTTGATATGATGACAAACGTCCACAGTATCCGTCATTTTAATGTTTGAAATAATCAGTCCGCAGGCGAAGAACATGTTTTGGCAGTTGACTCTGTAATGGTCACTTCCTGTAGACGTCCTGCTGTCAGGTCAACTCGTCTTTGACAGATAGAACCGGAATTTGACGCAGACAGACAGATAGACAGACAGACAGACAGGTAGACAGACAGATGTATTTACATTAGCTGATGGATTAAAAACAGATCTGTGACAGAAGAGAAGCTGGAAAACGTCAGAGACCCCAGGATGGATCCCTAATGAACTCCATCAGTGTCTGAGAGTCCGGTACAGACCTGATGTAGATCCAGACGTTAGACGGGAGCAGGAGAAACTGTTAGCATAGCTTAGCACAGCTAGTTTTGTGTCTGTAAATGTTGAACTGCTCCTTTAAAGTCAAAGTGTCGTAATGAGACAGCATTTGATTCAAATCTTAGTCTGAGTCTGAGTTTAAACTGTTTCCTGTTTGTTAACAAAGTTTAATGTTAAAAAGACCTTGTCTCAGCTGATCCTTCTGTTCTGTCGTCATGACAACGGATCACTGTGTCGGCTCTCTGATTGGTCCTGACGGTGAGTTCTCGCTGTCATCAGCAGGAACATGCAGAGTAGCTGGAGCGTTGGATGTGTCTCTAGAGAAGTAGACCGAGGACACATTGTTATTGACGCACCTTTTCACTGACTGATGTGTCTTTATGACACAGTCAGCTGCACGTCACCACGGAGACTACAGGGTGTTTTTCAGCCCTGAGTTCTTCCTGCAGGTCCTCCGATGCTGTGTCAGGCTGACTGTAGCCTGACAGGAAAAACTCAGGGCAATGAAGACCCATAAATCTGACTGTGGACACATTCACATTACTGATTGTTTTTATTTACTGTCCTCAGTGTTTACCATCACATTACGGTTCTGTCTGTTGTTTACTGGTTGTTTACTGTTACACTGTCTGCCATTTATTTATGTGTTATTGTTTATTGTTTACATGTCTGTCTGTTGATTATTGTCTAATTTTTTATTGTTTCGGTCACGGAATCATTTGTTTATTCTTTACTGTTTGTTGTTTAGGTTTGATATAAGTTGTTTAATGTTTGTTGTTTATTGTTTGGGTACAGTATCTGTTGTTAATTGTTTGTTGTTTATTGTTTAGGTTATGGTATGTGTTGTTTATTGTTTGGGCTGTGGTTTCTGTTGTCTGTTGTTTGTTGTTTAGGTTACAATATGAGTTGTTTGTTGTTCTCTGTTTGTTGTTTATTGTTTGCTGTTAAGGTTACAGCGTGAGTTGTTTGTTATTTATTGTTCATTGTTTATTGTTTAGGTTTGATATAGGTTGTACAGTATGAGTTGTTTGTTGTTTATTATTAAGGTTACAGTGTGAGTTGTTTGTTGTTTATTGTTTATTGTTAAGGTTACAGCGTGAGTTGTTTGTTATTTATTGTTCATTGTTTATTGTTTAGGTTTGATATAGGTTGTACAGTATGAGTTGTTTGTTGTTTATTATTAAGGTTACAGTGTGAGTTGTTTGTTGTTTATTGTTTATTGTTAAGGTTACAGTGTGAGTTGTTTGTTGTTTATTGTTCGTTGTTTATTGTTTAGGTTTGATATAGGTTGTACAGTATGAGTTGTTTGTTATTTATTGTTTGTTGTTTATGTTACATTATACAACTCGCTACACTGACACAAACTGACACTAGCGTTACATCAAGAAGATGGATATTTTCCCCAAAATTACATTTGAATTAAATTCTGAGTGGTCGTCAGGAGAGGACGAGGAAAAGGAAAGCCAGGACTCTTGTGTGCAGACCTCCAGGTGTGTTTGTGTAACATCAGCCGACCTCGACAAACTGGAGAGGAGCAAAAACTAAGCGAACACGGTCAGGAATTATCAATGATCATCTGATGAAGTACTGATGAGGATGAGGGAGAGAGGAAGCTGAATCCGGCCGTGCCAACATCCAGGTTTGCCAACGTTTCATCAGCTGAACTGGACGAAGTTACACAGCTGCAGATCAATGGAAACACAAAGTAGCTTGTGAGTTCCTGGCGTGTGTGCTGTGTTGCCTGGCAACAGACTGGGGAACTGTTTGGTTTTTTTTTTATTTCACGGAGCTACATAACATACTTAAATAATTTATTTCATCACCTTTTGTTAACATTTCCTTACTCAGCATTGCTGTTTAAGCTGTTGTATGTATGTATATGTATGTTGTATAAAAGCAATATCACACTGGAGGTCGTGACGTTGGACTGTATATCATCACAGCTGTAATTCAGTCCTCGTGCCTACGACTGAATTACAGCTGTGACGATATACATTCCAACGTCACGACCTCCAGTGTGATATTGCTTAAGTATGTGTTGTTTGTTGTTTGTTGTTTGTTGTTTAGGGTACGGGATCGGCCTACCTCAGAACTCCCCTCTGACCTCCAACATCTCAGAGTTCATCAGCAGGTATAAATCTGAGGGCTACATGGACCTGCTGCACGACAAGTGGTACAAAGTGGTTCCATGTGGGAACAGAGTGTTCGCCGTCACAGAGGTGAGTGTCACAGGAAACAGCACAGGTTCTGTTGTCCAGTCATTTCCTGTTTTATTTACTGATAAACAACAGTCATGATCTGTATAACAAAACCTGTAAATAAACCTCCATGAAGGTCTCATCAGATCAGATCAGCCTCCATGCTCCAACTGTCAGCTGCTCAACACGCTCCTGACGTTGTTTATTGATTTGACTCTGACCATGTCATGAGCTACTGCTGATGTGACAACTCATATTCATGATAATCGCTGGTGGTAAAGATGATTCACCTCAGAGCACTACAAGGTTCATTCATTCATTCATTCATTCATTCATTCATTCATTCATTCACTATACTGTGTCACTGCTGGTTAGAAACACTGATTACATATATATATTCAATTCAATTTCAATTCAATTTTATTTATAAAGCCCAATATCACAAATCACAATTTGCCTCACAGGGCTTTACAGCAGACGACATCCCTCTGTCCTTAAGACCCTCACAGCTGATCAGGAAAAACTCCCCAAAAAACCCTTTAACGGGGAAAAAACGGTAGAAACCTCAGGAAGAGCAACTGAGGAGGGATCCCTCTTCCAGGACGGACAGACGTGCAATAGATGTCGTACAGAACAGATCAGCATGATAAATTAACAGTAATCCACATGACACAATGAGACAGAGAGAGAGAGAGAGAGAGAGAGAGAGAGAGAGAGATGCAGGTAATGACAGTAGCTTACAACAACATTATTGAAAGTAATAATATTATAGTTATAGTTCTGGCTACTGCGGTACAATATGTTGAAAGTATGTATTAATATCTGGCAGTATACATGTGTGACAATAGTCATATGTGTATAATAACAGTAGAAGTATGACTAATGACTAATGATGGCAGCAGCAGGAGGCATCTGGCAGGACCACGGCAGCAGCACAACCACACATGTCACGCTGTCCAGGCACCGCTGTGATATGAGTTAATCTGAGAGACAGTGGAGCACAAAGGCTCCGGAGAAGAAGCCGAGTTAGTGACATCCAGAATGGCCGGGTTAGCTAGATGCAGTAATAGAATACAAGAGAGAGAGAGAGAGAAGGAGAAGAAGAAGAGAAGGTGCCCGGTGTATTATAGGGGGGTCCTCCGGCAGACTAGGCCTAAGTCAGCCTAACTAGGGGCTGGCACAGGGCAAGCCTGAGCCAGCCCTAACTATAAGCTTTATCAAAGAGGAAAGTCTTAAGTCTAGTCTTAAATGTGGAGACGGTGTCTGCCTCCCGGACCGTAACAGGAAGATGATTCCACAGGAGAGGAGCCTGATAGCTGAAGGCTCTGGCTCCTGATCTAGTTTGGAGACTTTAGGGACCACGAGTAACCCTGCGTTCTCAGGCGCGAGTGTTCTGGTGGGATAATATGGCACTATGAGCTCTCTAAGATATGACGGAGCTTGACCATTTAGAGCTTTATAAGTTAACAGTAGGATTTTAAATTCAATTCTGGATTTTACAGGAGCCAGTGCAGAGAAGCTAAAACAGGAGAGATATGATCTCGTTTCTTAGTTCCTGTTAGTACACGTGCTGCTGCATTCTGAATTAGCTGGAGAGTTTTTAAGGACTTACTAGAGCTACCTGATAACAGAGAGTTACAGTAATCCAGCCTAGAGCTAACAAAAGCGTGGACCAATTTTTCTGCATCTTTTCGGGTCAGGATAGGCCTAATTTTCGCAGATGAAAAAATGCAGTCTGTGAGGTTTGTTTTAAATGAGAATTAAAAGACAAATCTTGATCAAATATTACTCCGAGGTTTCTTACGGTAGTGCTAGAGGCCAGAGCAATGCCATCTAGAGAAACTATGTCATCAGATAAAGAGTCTCTGAGTTGTTTGGGGCCAAGAACAATAACTTCAGTTTTGTCTGAATTTAACATCAGGAAATTGGTGCTCATCCAAGTTTTTATGTCTTTAAGGCAGTTATGGAGTTTAGTTAATTGATTACTTTCTTCTGGCTTCATCGATAAATACAACTGAGTATCATCCGCATAACAATGGAAATTTATAGAGTGATTTCTAATGATGTTACCTAAAGGAAGCATATATAGAGTAAATAGGATTGGTCCAAGCACAGAACCTCGGAACTCCAAAACAAACTTTGTGCGTAAGGGGCGATTCATTATGAATGTCAACAAACTGAAAACGATCAGATAAATAAGATTTAAACCAGCTTAGTGCAGAACCTTTTAGGCCAATTAAGTGATCCAGTCTCTGCAGTAGAATTTGATGGTCAATTGTGTCAAACGCCGCACTAAGATCTAATAAAACAAGTACAGAGACGAGTCCTTTGTCTGAAGCAATCAGAAGGTCATTTGTAATTTTAACTAGTGCTGTCTCAGTGCTATGATGCACTCTAAATCCTGACTGAAATTCCTCAAATAGATTATTATCATGGAGAAAATCACACAGCTGGTCTGCGACTACTTTCTCAAGGATCTTTGACATAAAGGGAAGATTAGATATTGGTCTATAGTTGGCTAACACATCTGGATCCAGGGTGGGCTTTTTTAGTAGAGGTTTAATTACAGCTACCTTAAAAGACTGTGGTACATAGCCTGTTAATAAGGATATATTGATCATATCTAATATATGAGTGTTAACTAAAGGAAAGACCTCCTTAAGTAGCCTAGTTGGGATGGGGTCTAAGAGACACGTTGATGATTTAGATGAAGAAATCAATGCGGTTAATTCTTGAAGAGAAATTGGGGAGAAGCAATCTAAATATATATTAGGTCTTACAGCTGTGTTTGAGGTTAGATAGGTACTATCTGAGGACAGGAGGTCATGAATTTTGCCTCTAATAGTTAGAATTTTGTCATTAAAAAAGCTCATAAAATCATTACTGCTAAGGGCTAAAGGAATACAAGGCTCAATAGAGCTCTGACTCTCAGTCAGCCTGGCTACAGTGCTGAAAAGAAACCTATATATATATATATATATATATATATATATATATATATCATGCTGATCTGTTCTGTACGACATCTATTGCACGTCTGTCCGTCCTGGAAGAGGGATCCCTCCTCAGTTGCTCTTCCTGAGGTTTCTACCGTTTTTTCCCCGTTAAAGGGTTTTTTGGGGAGTTTTTCCTGATCAGCTGTGAGGGTCATAAGGACAGAGGGATGTCGTCTGCTGTAAAGCCCTGTGAGGCAAATTGTGATTTGTGATATTGGGCTTTATAAATAAAATTGATTGATTGATTGATTGATTGATTATATGATATGTGTATATACTGTATGTGTAGTGTGTCTATTATATGATGTGTATATATAGTTCAGGGGTGGAGATGCTGCCCTCTGCAGACATTCTGAGGACAGTGTCTCCCTCTCTTCAGAACACATTTAATGAGAGAACAACACTAATGTGACTGCACTGAGACTCCAGGTGCATTGTGGGAATTTTCTTTTGATCATCAGGTCACAACAGACATTAAATCTTATTCTGATTATTTATTATTATTGTTTATCTGTGTGAAGAAGATGGAGGTGGTGATGAATGATAACGTCCTGTCCACTATTCACTCTGAGGACATCATGGCCTCTAGTTTCGCAGACCGGGCGAGGCGGGTGTGGCCGGGTGGATTTTGCAAGTTTGGCACACCGTGCGCGCTGGCGCAGCTACTCCTCTTTCCCACCTCCGTCCCTCCTACCCGTGCAAGTCGGAAAGAGGGAGGAGAGAAGACATCACACCAATCAAATGAGCCCCTCTCCTCGCCCTTAAATGCGCCGCCCGAAGGCGTAATGAGAGTTTACTCAATTCGCCATGGCAGAAGAGAGCAGCAGCGTCAGACAGCCAAACTTCTCCCAGGAGGAAACTGAAGTTTTGGTCCGGGAGGTCCAAGCTCGCAGTGTCCAAATATACAGAACTGCAAGCAGACTTCCACGGGTTTCCATTCCGCGTGCCAAACGTGCCAAATGTGCCAAACGTGCCAAACGGTGCCAATCCCCTTTGATCTGACATCAGATGTGACGGACAGTTACACACAGATACATTTATGTGCTGATTGCAGATAGTTGCATTGAATAGTGGTCTTTTGGGTATTCATCGTTAATGTGCCTGATATTCTGGAAACCTGCCTGTGAGGTTTTGGTGACGTGTGTGCACTGTCCACCGGTCAGCCAGACTTCCACTACACCGGCTGCGCTGCGCCTGCGCTGACAGTAGACCTGGTTTCAGCTGGCGAGCTTTTAGCGCACCTTCGGCGAAGGCTTTTGGCACGAAACTGTCACTGTGCCAAGCTGGATCTGTCGACACCTCCCCCTGCTGCGCCACCACACCCATCTCAGCACACCTCAGCCTGCCAAAATGATGCGAAGCCTGCAAAGCTAGTTCAGGCAGACAACTCAAGTGCGCAGTCCTGATTAGCTGATGAGCTTCATGCTCTCCTCAGCTGATAGGGTGGGTTATTTAAACCTCCCGTGCTTACCTGATCATTCCTTGCTACTCTGCTGCTGCATGCACATGCTGCTGCTGCTGTCTCTGCTGCTCTGCTGTGTTCTGTTGCTCTGCTGTGTTCTGTTGCTCTCGCTGCTGCTGCTGTCTCTGCTGCTGCTGCTGCTGCTGCTGCTGCTTATGAAGCTTCTCAAATCCCACCACCTCCCCAGCATCCACCTGTGGGCTCTATTTCTAGGATCCCCAGCTGGGGGTCTGCTATTCATTCCCTGTAATGTCTGTCATACAGATCATTTTCAGGGAATGAATAAATTGAGATAGAACCTGACGCCAAACTTGCTTCAGCCATGCTAAAACTATTCATGCTCTGCTTCAGTATCCAATATTTATGCTCATTATAAATGTTAAATTCAATCCAGAGTTATCTGACTGAACTACCAAACTGAGCGTGCCTCGGGTTGCGCTGTTTGAAACTAGCTCTGCGCGGGGCTCGCCACCCTGCGCCGTGCCGGGAAACTAGAGGCCCATGTCTTCATCATCTTCTCATTATTTTGACACGTAATATACTGTCCATCCATCTGTCTGTGTATTAAGTTTGTATCTTCTGACGTTTCATCTGTCGCCATCATCAGATCAACATCTCAGTGTGTCCACGCAGAACGTTGGACTCTGTGTTTACTGATGATTAGCTAATGTTAGCCGGTGTCTTCCTCTTCCTCCTCCTCTTCCTCTGTGTCAGACTCTTCAGATGGGAATCAGTCACTTTTCAGGACTCTTCGTGTTGTTGTGCGTTGGAGTGGGCGGAGCTTTGTTGACTCTGGCAGGTGAACACGGTTTCTACCAACTCATCCTGCCGCACATCCGCCGCCGACAGAACCTCAAGTACTGGCTGCACACGTCACAGGTGAGACTCAGAGTGTGTGTGTGTGTGTTCAGATCAACAGAACCATCAAATGCCAGTTTTAAGGTCAGTGTCAGTTCTACAGAGGAACTCAAGGAGGTTCCGACGGGTGCTAAGGAGGTGCAGAAGAAGTTCCGAGAAGTTTAAGGAGTTCTGGTGGGCTGTCAGGAGGTTAAGAGAAAGTGTTAAGGGGGTTTCTACAGAGTTCTAAGGGGGTGCAGAGGAAGCGCTGAGGTGTTTATAGTCCGAGGCCTCAGAGATCACAGATCAGAGGAACCAGACGTCAGAACCAACAGCTCATTTATCGGTCTCTTGTGTTCCCACTGACAGAATTGAAATCTGATGTGTTTGTGTGTCCGACAGAAAATCCATCGAGCTCTGAACATGACGTACGAAGATGTGAAGAAACAGCGAGCTGAGAAAGAGAAAAGGTTTGTCTTGTGGGTGATGCAGTGTTAATTATGACAAGAATTTTTAATTTCATTTTAGTCTTAGTCACTCACCAAAGACTGGATTTAGTTAAAGTCACATTTTAGTCTTTTGGTTTTGCTTTGTTTTAGTTAAAATGAAGTCAGTGGAAATCAGTTTTAGTTTTAGTCTCATTTTAGTCTTTTGACGTAATTTGACAGTTTTGTTATACTGTAATAGATTTTGCAAAAGGATGTTTGTCATGGTAGTAAAAACTCCATTGTAAGCATACCTTTAACTGTGTGTTCAGTCATTTAAACTAAGAATGAACCATATTACTCTTGTATAATAAAAATGAATGTCTAAGGCTTGTTAGAAAAAGTGCAATACATAATCATGTCCTTCACAGATTCTTGTTTATTTTCTGTATATTTGTACAACAAATGACTCACAACCTGCAAGAATAAAGCTCCAATCCTCTTCAGACATCAAAAGAAGATCATAACAGCTTAACTGTTATGCCCATTTTAATTCAGTGTTTGTGTGCTCAGAAGCACACAAAAAATGCATTTTTGAGTAATTTCCGAGAAGTTATGATAAAATAAAAAAAAAGTATTAAAGGCTATAGAATAGGACTGACAACCTATGCCTTATAATGCCTTTTTGAACACACATTGAACACGCAATTAAATGAATGAATGAACACTGGGTGCGGTTCAGGCACAGTCCCGTCAGCTGGCGCGGTCACTGTTGAGATTACATTCATTTTTTATTATTAACAAAATGTTTTTTTATTGACCGTATGAATGGTATTGTTTTCAAATAAATATGGAAATGAAAATGTATGTATGTACTTTTACAGAGTTTTACAGGCGTTGTTGTTCCCGGCTTCCTGCTGTGAGCCAAGGCTTCTGTGTGGCAAAACTGGATGTGAACCACCAGCGCGCGGAGGGCGGTCATCCAATCAGAAAGATAGACTGAGAGTTTGAATTTGAGTTAAGATAATTAATTGGTTGAAAAGGAAAACAATCAAGGCATTGAGGATGGTTGTAGTCCAGACTGTCCGGCTGGCCAGCGTCAGCTTTTTCGTCACGTTTTTACTTTTCACTTCATAATGAACAGAGATTTCCTTTTAGTTTTTGTTGTCAGTACTTATTAAATTTACATTCTCGTTACAAATTAGTCACGGAATAAAGGATCGTCCACGAAAAGTTTTCGTTTAAGTTTTAGTTGACAAAATTAACACTGGGGTGATGTCATCAGCGATGTCACAGGAGAATCTTTTTTTTTGTTAAAGATATTTTTATGGGCATTTTTTGCCTTTAATTGATAGGATAGTGAAGTGTGAAAGGGGGAGAGAGAGAGGGAGAGACATGCAGCAAAGGGCCACAGGCTGGAGTCAAACCTGGGCCACTGCGGCAACAGCCTTGTACACGGGGCGCCTGCTCTACCACTAAGCCACCAACGCCCCAAGGAGAATCGTTTTAATGTAAACATGTAAATTAGAACCTCAGTGCGTTCAGATGTCAGATTCGAGACTAAACAGGTGATGATGTCATCGTCCACATGTTCCAGAGCTTCTGACTGGATCACACGGTTCTGTTAAACATCATCTTTCTCTGTTTCCGTTCAGCTGTAACCTGCAGAAGCCTCAGCCCACCACCGGCCCCCCCGCCCCGCCACGCCCAGGAGCCTCCGCCAAGTGGAACAATGAGGCCATTAAGGAAGCTGCCACCGCTGCCACGGTCGCCATTCCTAAAGATGCACGAGACTTCAAACGAGTCCACTTCAACCTGGAGACCCTCAACACCCGCCGCCTGCTTGCCCGCATGGCCACTTCTGAAGCCAAAGGAGGCTGGGCCAAGCCTGAGGGGGAGGGACCAGCCAAGCCGAAGGCGGGGCCAAACAGCAAACTGTGTGAGAACGGAGGACCAGCGGCGTCACTGGCCAGTCTGGTGCTCTCCCTGCCCTCATCATCGTCCTCTTCTGCTTCCTCCTTCGCCAAACCCAAAACCTCTGCACCTCCGCCTGCCGCTGTAGCCCCCACTCCTGCAGTGGCGGCCCCATCCCCAGCCACGGCCCCGCCCCCTGTAGCCGTGGTCCCCCCCCGGCCTGGCGAGCTGCAGGAGCTGCAGGAGGAGATCGAACAGATGAGGGAGAGGTTGAGGACAGCTTTAGCCAGGAGGGCGGAGATTCAGACCACTCTGACCAAACCTGCTGCCGCTGTGACCAACAACCAGTCTGCAGTTAGCACGACAACAACCACCACCACAACACCGACGACAGGAGCTCCACCCAACACTGCCTCAACCAACACCCCATCCAATATCACCTTATCCAATGCCCCATCCAACATCGCCCCAGCTAACGGCTCATCCTCTGATATCCCACCAAGTGCTCCACCAACCACCACCTCATCCAATGCCCTGCCCAACGCCTCCTCCACCGCTGCCCCAACCAACACCCCATCCACTGTCGTCCCGGTAACACCTTTCCCTGCCAACACAAAGTGTGTGACGACCATGACGGACCCGCCCCACAAAGTCCTGTCCAAAGTCCGGCCTCTCCACAGCAGACTGACCAATCAGAGGAGGTGATGCTCTCTGCACAGGTCACATGACCCTATTTACACGGCGGCCATTTTGAACTACTGAAAGGATTTTATTATGAAATGACAAAGTTGAACCTAAGTGGACAGATCTGGGTCAGTGACGTCGTAGTTTCAGACAGTTTTTCAAGACTTCACTGTCACAGAATCTGTTGTTGATGTTCCACAGGAAGTGACAGACTGATGGTCTCCATGGCGTCCTACAGGCAAACTGAGAGTTTGTACGGTTAATAAATAAATGTGACTATACGATGAATCCAAACTGTTACATGTACGATATTTACCAGGTTTAACAGATCAGTCAGAGGACGAGGTTTTTAATGATGCCATTCGATGCATACGGGTAAGGGGTTTTTCTTGTTTTTTTTTTAAGTTTACAAAATAAAATGACGTACTTCCTCTAATTCTTCCCTCAATGACATTAACTATTCAGATGAGGTGTAAAGTCAGGGTTTCACCTCAGAGTTCAGAGTTCAGTATTTAGGTTAATTTAAAATTTAAGGGTAAAAACTTTTCACAAAAAAATCTGATAAAATTCATCCTTCAGTTCAAAGCTTAAAAAAAACAAAGGTTAATTTTACTTGGACCATTTATACGGAGCAGTATATTATGTATCATCATAAATCAGTTCAAGTTGATCTGTAATGTTCACATGTAAATAAAAAAAAAAACATTTTAAAAGTCTGATTTGATCCTGTGAACCTGTTAAATATCTGACTGAGGAATAATTAAATTAAAATCAGCTGAAACTTTTTAACTTAAATCCTTTGGAAAAGTCATGAAGCCCTTAAATTAGTTGTAATTATTGTATTATTTTTCAGGGTTAATTTAAGGGCTAGTAAAGGAGATTTTAGGGGGATCTTGTTTTGTAATTAGTCAGATTCTCAGGGCCACAAACAGGAAGTCAGACAGTGAAGATGTCATTTTACTAACATTTACAAAACCTTGATGTATACCCAGAACAGCAAAGGACCCTGAATGCAGCCCTGATGGACACCACATGTAACTCTTTTCCTTTTCACCACCATCAGATTCGTTTTGTCAACACATTTGATAACAGAAATATTGTTAAAAAAAAAAGTCCTGAGAGAAGTCAGAGGCATATTTTTATATATTTGGTAAGAAAACAAAAAGGTTTAAATTCATTCCTGCATCATTAAAGCAGCTGTTTGGTCCTGTTCCTGTGTCTTCACTCCATTTCCTCCTCAGACTGTTTAAAATGGCCGCTGTGACGTTGACGCGTGGGCGTGGCTTCAGGAACATTTGTGACTCTGGTGACGTAGAAACAGGACTTCCTATGAGGCTGAACGCAGCAGTGCGGTGGCTCTGCTCACCAACAAACATCAGAGAACTGACGAGAACCTTAAAGGATTAAAAAACTGCTGACTCTGCAGATCCGCGTTCAACAGAAGAGTCACTGTCAATGCAATAAGTTCTTCATGTAGAGAAAAGTGACATCACTTTATGTTGTATGAGAAAGATTAAAGTTAACTAAACCAACTCCTCAGATTCTCTGTCATTAAGGAACCTTAAAAATGATGATTTTATGAGCTTTTTTAATGACAAAATTCTAACTATTAGAGGCAAAATTCATGACCTCCTGCCCTCAGATAGTACCTATCTAACCTCAAACACAGCTGTAAAATCTAATATATATTTAGATTGCTTCTCCCCAATTTCTCTTCAAGAATTGACTGCAGTGATTTCTTCATCCAAATCATGAACGTGTCTCTTAGACCCCATCCCAACTAGGCTACTTAAGGAGGTCTTTCCTTTAGTTAACACTCATATATTAGATATGATCAATATATCCTTATTAACAGGCTATGTACCACAGTCTTTTAAGGTAGCTGTAATTAAACCTCTACTAAAAAAGCCCACCCTGGATCCAGAGGTGTTAGCCAACTATAGACCAATATCTAATCTTCCCTTTATGTCAAAGATCCTTGAGAAAGTAGTCGCAGACCAGCTGTGTGATTTTTATCACTTTTTTCGACATACTATATTGTAACTTTTTTATCGCATTTTTTCGTCATACTATACTATGATGTGTTTATCACTTTTTTTGACATACTATACTATGATGTTTTTAAAAACTTCTTTCAACATACTATGACGTGTTTAAAACTTTTTTTGACATACTATACAATGACGTTTTTATCACGTTTTTGGACATACTATACAATGATGTTTTTAATACTTTTTTCAACATACGATACTATGACTTTTTTATCGCATTTTTCAACATACTATACTATGATGTGTTTAGCACTTTTTTTCGACATGCTATACTATGATGTTTTTAAACACTTTTTTCGACGTACTATAATGTGACGTTTTTATCACTTTTTTCAACATACTATAATGTGACATTTTTATCACTTTTTTCAACATGCTATACTATGACATTTTTTAAATTTTTTCGACATACTATACTATAACATGTTTAAAACTTTTTTTTGACATGCTATACTCTGACGTGTTTATCACTTTTTTTGACATGCTATACTATGATGTTTTTAAACACTTTTTTCGACATACTATACTATGATGTTTTGATTACTTTTTTCAACATACTATAATGTGACGTTTTTATCACTTTTTCAACATACTATGCTATGACGTGTTTAAAACTTTTTTTGACATGCTATACCATGGCGTGTTTATCAATTTTTTTCGACAGACTATACTATGACGTGTTTAACACTTTTTTTGACATACTATACATTGACGTTTTTATCACAATTTTTAAACATGAGGTTTTTATCACTTTTTTCGGGATACTATACTATGATGTTTTTAAACACTTCTTTCAACATACTATTCTATAACGTTTTTATCACTTTTTTCGACATACTATACTATGACAAATTATCGCATTTTTCGACATACTATACTGTGTTTAAAACTTTTTTTCGACATGCTATACTATGACGTGTTTATCAATTTTTTCCGACAGACTATACTATGACGTGTTGAACACTTTTTTTGACGCACTATACCATGACGTTTTTACCACATTTTTTCGACATATGAGGTTTTTATCACTTCTTTCAACATACTATACTATGACGTGTTTATCACTTTTTTGCGACATGCTACACTGTTATCACTTTTTCCGACATACTATACTATGATGTTTTTAAACACTTCTTTCAACATACTATACTATGACGTGTTTAAAACCTTTTAGACATGCTATACGATGATGTGTTTATCACTGTTTTTTGACATAGCATACTATGACGTTTTTATCACTTTTGTCAACATACTATACTATGACGTTTTTTCAATTTTTTCGACATACTATACTATGACGTGTTTAAAACTTTTTTTTGACCTGCTATGCTCTGACGTGTTCATGACTTTTTTTTGACATGCTATACTCAGATGTTTTTAAACACTTTTTTCGACATACTATACTATGACTTTTTCATCGCATTTTTTTGACATACTATACTATGACGTTTTTATCACTATTTCAACATACTATACTATGATGGTTTATTGTCTTTTTCGACATACTATACTATGACATTTTTATCACTATTTTTCGCCATAATATACTTTGATGGTTTTATTACCTATTTCAGCATTCTATACTATGTTTTTGTGACTATTTTTCACCATACTATACTATGATGGTTTTATTACCTTTTTCGACATACTATACTGTGACGTTTTTACCACAATTTCGACATACTACACTATGTTTTTACTATCTTTTTCGACACATTATACTGTGACGTTTTTATCACAATTTCGACATACTACACTATGTTTTTACTATCTTTTTCGAAATGCAATACTATGACGTTTTTAGCACTTTTTCAGCATACTAAACTATGACGTTTTTATCACTTTTTTTCACCATAATATACTTTGATGATTTTATTACCTATTTCAACATTCTATACTATGATGTTTTTACTATCTTTTTCGACATACTATACTGTGACGTTTTTATCACTATTTCAACATACTATACTATGACGTTTTCATCACCTTTCTCCATCACACTATACTACAACGTTTTTATCACTTTTTCGACATAATACACTCTGACGTTTTCATCACTTTTTCATCATGCTATACTATAATGTTTTTATCACTATTTCAACATACTATATTATGAGGTTTTCATCCTTTTTCATACTATACTATAACGTTTTTAATCACTATTTTAACATACTATACTATGATGTTTTTATCAATTTTTCGACATACTATACTATGACGTTTTTATCACTATTTCAACATACTATACTATGAGGTTTTCATCCTTTTTCATCATACTATACTATAATGTTTTTAATCACTATTTTAACATACCATACAATGACGTTTTTATTACTATTTTTCGATACATACTATATTATGATGGGTTTTTTTTACCTTTTTCGACATACTATATTATGACGTTTTTATTATCTTTTCGACATACAATACTATGACATTTTTATTATCTTTTTCGACATACAATACTATGATGTTTTTATCACTATTTTTTGACATACTATACTATGATGTTTTTATGATCTTTTTCGACATACAATACTATGATGTTTTTAGCACTTTTTCAGCATATAAATCATCAACGTGTCTCTTAGACCCCATCCCAACTAGGCTACTTAAGGAGGTCTTTCCTTTAGTTAACACTCATATATTAGATATGATCAATATATCCTTATTAACAGGCTATGTACCACAGTCTTTTAAGGTAGCTGTAATTAAACCTCTACTAAAAAAGCCCACCCTGGATCCAGAGGTGTTAGCCAACTATAGACCAATATCTAATCTTCCCTTTATGTCAAAGATCCTTGAGAAAGTAGTCGCAGACCAGCTGTGTGATTTTCTCCAGGATAATAATTTATTTGAGGAATTTCAGTCAGGATTTAGAGTGCATCATAGCACTGAGACAGCTCTAGTTAAAATTACAAATGACCTTCTGATTGCTTCAGACAAAGGACTTGTCTCTGTACTTGTTTTATTAGATCTTAGTGCGGCGTTTGACACAATTGACCATCAAATTCTGCTGCAGAGACTGGATCATTTAATTGGCTTAAAAGGTTCAGCACTAAGCTGGTTTAAATCTTATTTATCTGATCGTTTTCAATTTGTTGACGTTCGCAATGAACCATCCTTACGTACTAAAGTTTGTTTTGGAGTTCCATGAGTTCTGTGCTCGGACCAATCCTGTTTACTCTATATATGCTTCCGTTGGTAACATCATTAGAAATCACTCTATAAATTTCCATTGTTATGCGGATGATACTCAGTTGTATTTATCAATGAAGCCAGAAGAAAGCAATCAATTAACTAAACTCCATAATTGCCTTAAAGACATAAAAACTTGGATGAGCACCAATTTCCTGATGTTAAATTCAGACAAAACTGAAGTTATTGTTCTTGGCCCCAAACAACTCAGAGACTCTTTATCTGATGACATAGTTTCTCTAGATGGCATTGCTCTGGCCCCTGCCACTACCGTAAGAAACCTCGGAGTAATATTTGATCAAGATTTGTCTTTTAATTCTCATTTAAAGCAAACCTCACGGACTGCATTTTTTCATCTGCGTAATATTGCGAAAATTAGGCCTATCCTGACCCGAAAAGATGCAGAAAAATTGGTCCATGCTTTTGTTACCTCAAGGCTGGATTATTGTAACTCTCTATTATCAGGTAGCTCTAGTAAGTCCTTAAAACTCTCCAGCTAATTCAGAATGCAGCAGCACGTGTACTAACAGGAACTAAGAAACGAGATCATATCTCTCCTGTTTTAGCTTCTCTGCACTGGCTCCCTGTAAAATCCAGAATTGAATTTAAAATCCTACTGTTAACTTATAAAGCTCTAAATGGTCAAGCTCCATCATATCTTAGAGAGCTCATAGTGCCATATTATCCCACCAGAACACTGCGCTCTGAGAACGCAGGGTTACTCGTGGTCCCTAAAGTCTCCAAACGTAGATCAGGAGCCCGAGCCTTTAGCGATCCGGCTCCGCTCCTGTGGAATCATCTTCCTGTTACGGTCCGGGAGGCAGACACCGTCTCCACATTTAAGACTAGACTTAAGACTTTCCTCTTTGATAAAGCTTATAGTTAGGGCTGGCTCAGGCTTGTCCTGTACCAGCCCTTAGTTAGGCTGACTTAGGCCTAGTCTGCCGGAGGACCCCTCTATAATACACCGGGCCCCTTCTCTCTCTCTCTCTCTCTCTCTCGTATCCTATTACTGCATCTAGCTAACCCGGCCATTCTGGATGTCACTAACTCGGCTTCTTCTCCGGAGCCTTTGTGCTCCACTGTCTCTCAGATTAACTCATATCACAGCGGTGCCTGGACAGCGTGACATGTGTGGTTGTGCTGCTGCCGTGGTCCTGCCAGATGCCTCCTGCTGCTGCTGCCATCATTAGTCATTAGTCATACTTCTACTGTTATTATACACATATGATTATTGTCACACATGTATACTGCCAGATATTAATACATACTTTCAACATATTGTACCGCAGTAACCAGAACTATAACTATAATATTATTACTTCCATTAATGTTGTTGTAAGATACTGTCATTACCTGCATATCTCTCTCTCGCTCTCTCTCTCTCTCTCCCTGTGTCATATGGATTACTGTTAATTTATCATGTTGATCTGTTCTGTACGACATCTATTGCACGTCTGTCCGTCCTGGAAGAGGGATCCCTCCTCAGTTGCTCTTCCTGAGGTTTCTACCGTTTTTTCCCCGTTAAAGGGTTTTTTGGGGAGTTTTTCCTGATCAGCTGTGAGGGTCATAAGGACAGAGGGATGTCGTATGCTGTAAAGCCCTGTGAGGCAAATTGTGATTTGTGATATTGGGCTTTATAAATAAAATTGATTGATTGATTGATTATCACTATTTTTCGACATACTATACTATGATGTTTTTATTATCTTTTTCGACATACTATACTATGACGTTTTTATCATTATTTTTCGACATACTATACTATGACGTTTTTATTATCTTTTTCGACATACAATACTGTGACTTTCTTGTTATCTTTTTCGACATACTATACTATGATGGTTTTATTACCTTTTTCGACATACTATACTGTGAGGTTTTTATCACTATTTTTCAACATACTATTAGGGTGACCATATTTTGATTTCCAAAAAAGAGGACACTCAGCCAGCCACGACATAGCCTACTTAAATGATACTCGCAGTTTACTCAAAGATGCCTTTTCATTTTAATATATTTAAAATTTATATGTATGGATCGAAAATTCAGTTATATTACAAAATAATATCTCTCAAAGACAGAAATTCAGATAGGCCCCAATAGGAGACACATACACACACTAGAGTGTGGCGATCTGAGCCCGACGGGTCGGGCTGGGTTTGGTCAAAAATGTAGCTATAAATTGTATTCGGGCTCGGGTCGGATTTGGTCAGCTTTCAGTGAAAATGTAGTGTAGAAATAAATAAAACCCTATTGTCTGTTCTGTTTATTGCTTGGGCACTGTTATTTACGTGACAACACCTGAACATAACACACACAGACACACATTGGCTGTTTGTTTCTATCTCTCCCCTCGCTGGAAGTCTCGGACCTCCAGCCGCCCGCCTCCGCCTTGATTAAACGCTGAAAATAAAATAAAAGAGGGAGACAGGTTTTTCCTATTTTATCTTATCTTGTTTTATTTCTCCTTCTCCTCTTGCTAGAAGCCGGACCTCCCGCCTCCCGCTCTCGTCTGAAACACAGAGGTCTCCCTCTCTGCAGCTGAGCACCCACGGCGCACACCCGGCCTGTTAAATAGCCTGTAACCACTGTCAATCAATCAATCAATTTTATTTATAAAGCCCAATATCACAAATCACAATTTGCCTCACAGGGCTTTACAGCATACGACATCCCTCTGTCCTTATGACCCTCACAGCGGATAAGGAAAAACTCCCCAAAAAAACCCTTTAACAGGGAAAAAACGGTAGAAACCTCAGGAAGAGCAACTGAGGAGGGATCCCTCTTCCAGGACGGACAGACGTGCAATAGATGTCGTACAGAACAGATCAGCATAATAAATTAACAGTAATCCATATGACACAGAGAGAGAGAGAGAGAGAGAGAGAGAGAGAGATGCAGGTAATGACAGTAGCTTACAACAACATTATTGAAAGTAATGAAATTATAGTTATAGTTCTGGCTACTGTGGTATAATATGTTGAAAGTATGTATTAATATCTGGCAGTATACATGTGTGACAATAGTCATATGTGTATAATAACAGTAGAAGTATGACTAATGACTAATGATGGCAGCAGCAGCAGGAGGCATCTGGCAGGACCACGGCAGCAGCACAACCACACACGTCACGCTGTCCAGGCACCGCTGTGATATGAGTTAATCTGAGAGACAGTGGAGCACAAAGGCTCCGGAGAAGAAGCCGAGTTAGTGACATCCAGAATGGCCGAGTTAGCTAGATGCAGTAATAGGATACGAGAGAGAGAGAGAGAGAGAGAGAGAGAGAGAGAGAGAGAGAGAGAAGGGGCCCGGTGTATTATAGGGGGGTCCTCCGGCAGACTAGGCCTAAGTCAGCCTAACTAGGGGCTGGTACAGGACAAGCCTGAGCCAGCCCTAACTATAAGCTTTATCAAAGAGGAAAGTCTTAAGTCTAGTCTTAAATGTGGAGGTGTCTGCCTCCCGGACCGTAACAGGAAGATGATTCCACAGGAGAGGAGCCTGATAGCTAAAGGCTCTGGCTCCTGATCTACTTTTGGAGACTTTAGGGACCACGAGTAACCCTGCGTTCTCAGAGCGCAGTGTTCTGGTGGGATAATATGGTACTATGAGCTCTCTAAGATATGACGGAGCTTGACCATTTAGAGCTTTATAAGTTAACAGTAGGATTTTAAATTCAATTCTGGATTTTACAGGGAGCCAGTGCAGAGAAGCTAAAACAGGAGAGATATGATCTCGTTTCTTAGTTCCTGTTAGTACACGTGCTGCTGCATTCTGAATTAGCTGGAGAGTTTTTAAGGACTTACTAGAGCTACCTGATAATAGAGAGTTACAGTAATCCAGCCTTGAGGTAACAAAAGCGTGGACCAATTTTTCTGCATCTTTTCGGGTCAGGATAGGCCTAATTTTCACAATATTACGCAGATGAAAAATGCAGTCCATGAGGTTTGTTTTAAATGAGAATTAAAAGACAAATCTTGATCAAATATTACTCCGAGGTTTCTTACGGTAGTGGCAGGGGCCAGAGCAATGCCATCTAGAGAAACTATGTCATCAGATAAAGAGTCTCTGAGTTGTTTGGGGCCAAGAACAATAACTTCAGTTTTGTCTGAATTTAACATCAGGAAATTGGTGCTCATCCAAGTTTTTATGTCTTTAAGGCAGTTATGGAGTTTAGTTAATTGATTACTTTCTTCTGGCTTCATAGATAAATACAACTGAGTATCATCCGCATAACAATGGAAATTTATAGAGTGATTTCTAATGATGTTACCTAAAGGAAGCATATATAGAGTAAATAGGATTGGTCCGAGCACAGAACTCCAAAACAAACTTTAGTACGTAAGGATGATTCATTACGAACGTCAACAAACTGAAAACGATCAGATAGATAAGATTTAAACCAGCTTAGTGCAGAACCTTTTAGGCCAATTAAATGATCCAGTCTCTGCAGTAGAATTTGATGGTCAATTGTGTCAAACGCCGCACTAAGATCTAATAAAACAAGTACAGAGACGAGTCCTTTGTCTGAAGCAATCAGAAGGTCATTTGTAATTTTAACTAGAGCTGTCTCAGTGCTATGATGCACTCTAAATCCTGACTGAAATTCCTCAAATAAATTATTATCCTGGAGAAAATCACACAGCTGGTCTGCGACTACTTTCTCAAGGATCTTTGACATAAAGGGAAGATTAGATATTGGTCTATATTTGGCTAACACATCTGGATCCAGGGTGGGCTTTTTTAGTAGAGGTTTAATTACAGCTACCTTAAAAGACTGTGGTACATAGCCTGTTAATAAGGATATATTGATCATATCTAATATATGAGTGTTAACTAAAGGAAAGACCTCCTTAAGTAGCCTAGTTGGGATGGGGTCTAAGAGACACGTTGATGATTTAGATGAAGAAATCACTGCGGTCAATTCTTGAAGAGAAATTAGGGAGAAGCAATCTAAATATATATTAGGTCTTACAGCTGTGTTTGAGGTTAGATAGGTACTATCTGAGGACAGGAGGTCATGAATTTTGCCTCTAATAGTTAGAATTTTGTCATTAAAAAAGCTCATAAAATCATTACTGCTAAGGGCTAAAGGAATACAAGGCTCAATAGAGCTTTGACTCTCAGTCAGCCTGGCTACAGTGCTGAAAAGAAACCTGGGGTTGTTCTTATTGTCTTCTATTAGAGCTGCCAATTCCTTTCAAATTTTCGCGATATTTGTTTTAACTTACGGGTTTGAGAGTTATACCAAGGAGCGAACTTTCTTTGCTTTTTTAACTTCTTTTTAAGAGGAGCTACAGAGTCGAGCGTTGTTCGTAGCGAGCCTACGGTGCTATCAACAAAATGATCAATTCGGGAGAGGTTAAAGTCGGCACGGGAAACCTCTGTTACTGAGGGACTTGGTATTGAATTTAATGACGGAGTAATCTTTTCCTTAAATTTTGCGACAGCACTATCTGATAAACATCTAGTATAGTAACTGTTGCTGAGTGGCGTGTAATCGAGTAAAAAGAAATCAAAAGTGATCAGATAATGATCCGATAGCGAGGGATTCTGTGAAAAGACTTTTAGGTTATCAATTTCAATTCCATACGTCAGAACTAGATCGAGGATATGGTTAAAACAATGAGTGGGGTCATGTACACTCTGACTGAAGCCAATGGAGTCTAATAATGAGATAAACGCGGTAGCCAGGGAGTCATTATCAACGTCGACATAAATGTTAAAATCGCCTACAATAATAACTTTATCTGATTTAAGAACTAAACTGGATAAAAACTCTGAGAATTCAGAAACAAATTCAGAATACGGGCCAGGAGCATGGTACACTATAACAAGTAAAAGTGGCTGCGAGGTTTTCCAGGTCGGATGTAAAAGACTAAGAACGAGGCTTTCAAATGAATTATAATCTAGTTTAGGTTTAGGACTGATTAACAGGCTAGAGTTAAAAATGGCTGCAACTCCCCCTCCTCGGCCGCTGCCTCGAGGAATGTGGGTATTATTATGACTGGGAGGAGTGGACTCATTTAGACTGACATATTCATCTTGACACAGCCAGGTTTCAGTGAGACTGAGTAAATCAATATGATTATCTGATATTAATTCGTTTACTAACACTGCTTTAGACGATAGAGACCTGATATTCAACAGTCCGCATTTAATTCTCCTGTTTTGTCTTTCTGTCACAGAAGAGGTTTTAATTTTTATGAGGTTGTTATGCACAACTCCTCTTTGTTTAATTTTAGATTTAGATAATTTAGGTGGTCGGGGGACAGACACCGTTTGTATAAAACTATTAAAACTATGGCTGGGTAACTGATCTAGAAGCTCAGAGAGGCGTTTAGGACTGCGACTCTGAGTCCTGGTCTCAACTCTGGGTTGTCAGGGATTTAAATTACTAATAAAGTTTGCCAGGTTTCTAGAAGTGAGAGCAGCTCCATCCAAAGTGGGATGAATGCCATCTCTCCTAATAAGACCAGGTTTTCCCCAGAAAGTTTGCCAATTATTAACAAAACCCACATCGTTTGCTGGACACCACCTGGACAGCCAGCGGTTAAATGATGACATGCGGCTAAACATGTCATCACTGGTCAGATTTGGGAGGGGTCCAGAGAAAACTACGAGTCCGACATCGTTTTGCATATTCACACACCGAGGCAATATTAATTTTAGTGACCTCCGATTGGCGTAACCGGGTGTCATTGCCGCCGACGTGAATAACAATCTTACTGAATCTACGTTTAGCTTTAGCCAGCAGTTTTAAATTAGATTCAATGTCACCCGCTCTGGCCCCAGGGATACATTTGACTATGGCCGCTGGTGTTGCCAACTTCACGTTCCTCAGAATAGAGCTGCCAATAACCAGAGTTTTATCCTCAGCGGGTGTGTCGCTGAGTGGGGAAAAGCGGTTGGAAACGTGAACAGGCTGGTGGTGAGCCGTGGGCTTCGGCTTGGAGCTGTGCTTCTGGTGAACCGTGACCCAACCTCCCGGCTGAACGGGAGTTACCGGAGGACAGTTAGCAGAGGCTAAGGCTATGCTATGTGGCTCCGCACCGGCTACAGGGGGCTGGCTAACTACCGCAGCTGCTGAATGGTTTGCCATGGTGCGGAGCCGCGCTTCTAATTCACTAAGCCTCACCTCCAACGCAGCAAATAAGCTACACTTGTTACAGTTACCACTGTCGCTAAAGCAGGCAGAGGCATAACTGAACATCTGGCACACCGGGCAAGAAAGAGCAGGAGAAGGAGAAGCCATGGCTAAGCTAATGTAGCTAACAAGGCTAAGAGTGTGCAAACAACAGCTAAGAGATTAGCGGGAAAGTCGTAGAAAGGAGGAGAGCTATAGGTGCTTAAACAGAACCAGTGTGGGTTATGACTTGAAGTAGACGTAAAAGCAGCGTTAAAGCAACTGAGGTGAGAAAGCAGGCAAGTGGAATTCACCAGAGCAGTACAGAGTCGCTGTCACAGAAACACCGGAAATGACACAACTCGCGTACCGCAATACGTCAGTACTGTGTGACACAAACTCAGTGCTTTGGTCATTAAATAATGTAGGGCTCGGACAGAAATATGCGGCCCGTGCCGCACTCTAACACACACATACACACATACACACAGAAAACCAGACATTATCATCAGTTTATAAAAACCCCCTGGACGCCCCGGACGGGACGTGAAAAATGGACACGTCCGGGCAAAAGAGGACGTTTGGTCAGCCTACATACTATACTATGATGGTTTTATTACCTTTTTCGACATACTATACTATACTATGACGTTTTTATCTTTTCGACATACTATACTGTGACGTTTTTACCACAATTTCGACATACTATACTGATGTCGTTACTATCTTTTTTGACATACTATACTGTGACGTTTTTATCACAATTTCGACATACTACACTATCATGTTTTTATTTTCTTTTTCGTCATACTACACTATGATGTTTTTATCACTATTTTTCGTCATACTACACTATGATGTTTTTATCACTATTTTTCGTCATACTACACTATGATGTTTTTATCACTATTTTTCGTCATACTATACTATGATGTTTTTATCACTATTTTTCGACATACTACACTATGATGTTTTTCACTATTTTTCACCATACTACATTATGATGTTTTTTTTTCTTTTTCGACATACTATACTATGATGTTTTTATCACTATTTTTCGCTGTACTATACTATGATGGTTTTATTACCTTTCCGTCATACTATACTGTTTTTATCACTATTTTTCGCCATACTATACTATGATGTTTTATTATCTTTTTCGTCATACTATACTATAACGTTTTTATCAGTATTTTTCGTCATACTATACTATGACGTTTTTATCAGTATTTTTCAACATACTATACTATAACGTTTTTATCAGTATTTTTCACCATACTATACTATGATGTTTTTATCACTATTTATCACCATACTATACTATGATGTTTTATTATCTTTTTCGTCATACTATAACGTTTTTATCAGTATTTTTCACCATACTATACTATGATGTTTTTATCACTATTTTTCGACATACTATACTAAACTGTAACATTTTTATCACTATTTTTCACCATACTATACTATGACGTTTTTATCAGTAATTTTCACCATACTATACTATGACGTTTTTATCACTATTTTTCACCATACTATACTGTGATGTTTTTATCACTATTTTTCGACATACTATATTATGATGTTTTTATCACTATTTTTCACCATACTATACTATGATGTGTTTACTATCTTTTTCATCATATTATACTATGATGGTTTTATTACCTTTTCGTCACATTATACTATGATGTTTTTATCACTATTTTTTCCATATTATACTATGATGTTTTTATCACTATTTTTCGACATACTACACTATGATGTTATTATCTTTTTTGCCATACTATACTATGACGTTTTTATCACAATTTTTCAACATACTATACTATGATGTTTTTATCACTATTTTTCGCCATACTATACTATGTTTTATTATCTTTTTCGTCATACAATACTATGTTTTTATCAGTATTTTTCGACATACTATACTACGACGTTTTTATCACTATTTTCACCATACTATGATGTTTTTATCACTATTTTTAACTATACTACACTTTGATGGTTTTATTACCTTTCCGTCATACTATACTATACTATGCTATGACGTTTTTATCACTATTTTTCACCATACTATGATGTTTTTATCACTGTTTTTCGCTATACTACACTTTGATGGTTTTATTACCTTTCCGACATACTATACTATACTATGACGTTTTTATCAGTATTTTTCACCATACTATGATGTTTTTATCACTATTTTTCGATATACTATACTACGACGTTTTTATCAGTATTTTTCACCATACTATACTATGATGTTTTTATCACTATTTTTCGCCATACTATACTATGACGTGTTTATCACTTTTTACCTCCACCAAGGAGATTATGTTTTCGCCAGCGTTTGTTTGTCTAAAATAACTCGAAAAGTTCTGAGTGGATTTTGATGTAATTTTCAGGAAAGGTTGATAATGGGACAAGAAACAGATGATAAAATTTTGGTGATCAGTTGAAGCGAAGTGGATAAAATAATAAAATGGCCAGATATCCGAGCTGCTTGGCAGAGGTCTACGCTCTCCGAGTGCTCTAGTTTTCGACATACTATAGTATGATCTTTTTTTTTTGTATTTTTGTGGGCTTTTTTGTCTTTAATGACAGGACAGAGAGTGAAATGGGGAGACCGAGAGAGAGAGTGGGGACTGACATGCAGCAGAGGGCCGCGAGCCGGACTCAAACCCGTGGCGGCTGCAGCGAGGCAGTGCCTCCGTACGTGGCGTGCTGGCACTATCCACTACTTACCGATGCCCCTATGATTTCTTCTCGGCCCCATGTCCCAGTCTCACAGGTGGTTTGGCAGCTCATCCTGGACAGTGTGACATGTGTGGTTGTGCTGCTGCCATAGTCCTGCCACATGCCTCCTGCTGCTGCTGTTATCATTAGTCATTAGTCATACTTCTACTGTTATTATACACATATGACTATTGTCACACATGTATACTGTCAGATATTAATATATACACATACTATCATATATTAATTTATACTTATACAACATATTGTACCACAACTATTATTATTATTATAATATGATGACTAACATTAATGTTCTTGTACATGTTGTCATCACTGTCTGTCCTGCTTCTCTGTCTCTCTCCATGTCTCACTGTACATTTATTATGTTCATCTGTTCTGTGATTTTGACATTTATAAATAAAGTGGAATTTATTTTATAACGACAAATCGACATATTTTCGGACATTTTACCTTTTGATAAACTATTTTCTGTCACTCGGACTGGAAGAAGTCACACTCACACAGTTTGTGTGCAAACAGTTTTTGTTGTGCACTGGTTTTACTGGTTTTACTGGGCAGTTAAATATTGTGTGATGAGTTCAGGCTACAGTCATCCAGCAGAGAGGCACCAAGAACACCCACCCCTCCCCCAAAATCGGTTTGGTTCAGGTTCTGTCTCTGATGCTGATGTCACACCTTAGGCTCTGTCTTCTTCACAGACGAGCAGCTGATCAGCTGGTCCATGGTGCGCTCAGGGGATCATATGACCGCTACAGGAATAACAAAGTTGGACTCAGATTTCAAGTCGCCATGGATACCAGATTAATCAATCACTGATCAAACACATTTCTGATTGACCTTCTGTCCTCTCCGTCTACTCCTTAAGTCTCTGAACATTTCTAAAAGGATCGTCATCCTGAAATGACTTGTGACCTGGCGTCTGACGTGTCAGCATGACTGTGATATAAACATCCTGTGTGTGTGTGTGTGTGTGTGTGTGTGTGAGGATTCATCTCTGAGCCTTTCACCTGGACGTGTTGTTTAAGTGTGTCTACGTGTTGCTGATCTGACCTGACTTTAACTTCGTTGAACAATGTTTGAATTAAGAAAAAGAAGTGATTACTTCCTGCAGAAAGTGATGTAACAACAGCAAGAAACAGATCTGAGGTCAGCAGCACCACACAGCTGACACTCACATCTACGAGCTGACGGGCAGCACCTGAAGGCATCTGCAGACCTGTCACTGAGAGCACCGGCAGTTTCTGCCTCCCAACCCCTGAACGCATCACAGTGACAGGCCACTCCCTCTAGCAGGAGGCGGGGCCTGAGGTGTGACATAGCTGGCATCATATTGCACAATCAATCAGTTCACTCCGCTGCTGACAGTCTGAGGATTATTGATAAGGCATCCATTCTGACAGAAAGTCCTGATCGATCACTCCGACCGTCGTGACGCTCCAAAACCACTTCCTGTTGTCAGAGTCTTTGTCTTCGAAATAAAACTTGATGGAAACAGAAAGCAACACAGTTCAGAGGCTGTGCTTCAGTCTGTCAGAATCAGGGCTGATCGATCACAGCTGATCAATAACTGATCATCAGGGTCCATCATGAGGGGTCAACATGTGTCGAATGATTTAAAGGATCGGTCCAGTGTGTTTCTAAATGTCACTGACTTCCTGTCTGTGTCTCTGAGCTCTCATTGGTTCCTACTGAAGACCTTTAAAAACACTAATCAATAGATTGATCACTGATGTCATCAATCAGCTGATCACAAACAGACGGGGATTATTTTCAGCGGTGGATTAATCCATGTTTGGAGATGCAGTGAGTGTGAACATGTGACTTGGTTATTAGGTGACTCATTCAGTGTCGAGTCTCAGCAGCAGATTGAACGGACGAGTTACAGACGAATTGGAGATCATGTGACCGGGTCAGCGGTGCGTTCACGTGCCTGTAAAAATAAAACGACGTCCACAGACATGAAACAGACTGGCAGAAACAAAAAGACTTGTGAAACGCTGCAGACACAGAACTGAGAATCACAAACATGGTGGGAGGAGCCAGTGGAGGCCTCGCCGTATGATGTCATCATTATTATCCCAGGAAAAATGACATTTATGAATCATTACATCAGAACTGTTAACGGAGGGGGAAGAGTCAGCAGTGCTCGTGGTCACTGATGTTGGACCTCGTTTACAGTTCTCTGAGGAACGCAGAAAAAATAACAAGGAAATAAGACTGACACGTGACACCACAAACATGGGACTGAAACATCGTGATGCTGCGACACAACAAACATGACTGAGAAGTAAACGCTACAAAGATTTTCATAAATGTTTTCAGGTGTGTGCGAGATCTGTTAAAGCTGTGAATCTGCAGAGGTTTCATATTTGTGGTTTCTAAGTTTACACGTTTCACTGTTTGTGTTGTTCACACATCTCACATTTTAACAGCCGACATGTTTGATGACATCACAAGAAACGTCACATCCTGAGTGACAGAACGAATCATCTGAAGTCTGAAGAGTTTCTGTGTCGAGTTAAATTAAATCCGAGATGAAAGTCAGAATGGTTGTGAATGAGCTGTTTATATCTCCACAGGGAGCAGGTCCTCGTCTACAGAGGTCACCATGTTGCACCGCCATGTTTCTACAGTAGCCCAGAACGGACAAACCAAACACTGACTCTAGATAGAGACATTCATGTGTTCATAATCAGCTGGTGTGTTTGTTTCTGAGAGGAAGAGACCTCTGATGATATTTCAGCTCCTCAACAATCAACACTGAAGGAATTCTGACCAGGAGAACTTTCAGATGGTTGTAATCTGTAATCTGTAATCCTGAATGACAGACAACACACTGGACGTTTGGAGCTGAAACAATCAGCTGGTTAATCAATAAGTGACAGATTATTAATGAGATAAATAATCTTTGGACCAATGACGTCAGACTGATCATGTGACTGATCATCTGAGGAGCGTCGCTCTGTCTTGACCTCACACTCAGTTGATTGATCAATCTGACATTGGTTTAGAACAGGAAATAAAATGTGATTGGTTCAGCTGATCTGAGGTCAGTGACGGACCGTTCACTGATCAATCACCCTGATTGGCTGACAGACTGAGGTACCGATGATGTCAGCAAGACGACACCTGGACTCTCAGGACGGGCTCTGTGCTGCTCTGCAGTCCCAGTCTGTACCTGCACTCTGTGAGAGGGGGCAGTCTGTCTGTGGGGGCGTGGCCTCTGATGACCCCGCCTCCTCTGCCTGAAGCCCTCTGATAGGAGGGCTGGCTTGAGGATCGGCTCCTCCTGCTGTGCTTTTAATTTCAACTGAAACAATGTTGGGATCTTCACCTCCTGCTCCTCCTCCTCCTCCTCCTCCTGTTACTCCTCCTCCTCCTCCCATCCAGAACTCTGCCACCACACTGACCTCTGCCACTCCTGCTGACCCCTGACCTCCAGACACACCTCCTCCTCCATCAGAGGGCTGGCTGGAGGAGGACAGAGCTTCAGTGATGATGGCGGCCGTCTGAGCAACCCAGTTTAGCTCCGCCCTTACTTCCCCTCCACCTGCTGCTGCAGGTGGAGGAGAGGAGGAGGAGGAGGAGGAGGTCTGGGGGTCGGTGTGAGGTCCCGGCTGGATGGTGTTGGGTCCTGGTTGGGTGGTGTTGGCAGGTCCAGTCGTCGCCACTGCAGCAGCAGCGGTGTTGTTGTTGTTGGCATTATCCTGCAGGGCCGTCTGATTGGCCTGACCCGCCTGCTGGTTCTGCAGCAGCATCTCCTGAATCCGAATCTGCTGCAGGATGGCAGGAAGCTCATAATGATGGAAGAAGTAGATCATGGAGTGCTGAAGGAGAAGAGGAGGAGGAGAATGTTAGTGACAGGAAGCCATTTAAACCCTGCAATAGAAACAGTCCTCCAAGGCCTACGCTGGTATTTATGCTTATTGTGATGTCATTTCCTGCATTGGTTCATACACAGAAAATCTGTACAACTAAAAACTTCTGCGAGTCAATAAACACTGATTAAAGTACTGAAAATGTGTCACAGGAAAAAAATTACACGACAATCTCATGTTTTCGTTCATTATCTGGAACCGCTTATCCTGTTCACAGGGGGCGGAGCCTATCTCAGCTGACACTGGGTGAGAGGCAGGGTTCACCTGGACAGGTCAGCAGACTATCACAGGGCTGACACATAGAGACAGACAACCATTCACACTCACATTCACACCTACGGACAATTTAGAGTCACCAATTAACCTGCATGTCTTTGGACTGTGGGAGGAAGCTGGAGCACCTGGAGGAAACCCACGCTGACACAGGGAGAACATGTCAGAGCACCTGGAGGAAACCCACGCTGACACGGGGAGAACATGTCAGAGCACCTGGAGGAAACCCACGCTGACACAGGGAGAACATGTCAGAGCACCAGCAGGAAACCCACACTGACACAGGGAGAACATGTCGGAGCACCCGGAGAAAACCCACGCTGACACAGGGAGAATATGTCAGAGCGCTTGGAGGAAACCCACGCTGACACGGTGAGAACATGTCAGAGCACCTGGAGGAAACCCACGCTGACACAGGGAGAACATGTCGGAGCACCAGCAGGAAACCCACGCTGACACAGGGAGAACATGTCGGAGCACCTGGAGGAAACCCACGCTGACACGGTGAGAACATGTCAGAGCACCTGGAGGAAACCCACGCTGACACAGGGAGAACATGTCAGAGCACCTGGAGGAAACCCACGCTGACACGGTGAGAACATGTCAGAGCACCTGGAGGAAACCCACGCTGACACAGGGAGAACATGTCAGAGCACCCAGAGGAAACCCACACTGACACAGGGAGAACATGTCGGAGCACCTGGAGAAAACCTACGCTGACACAGGGAGAACATGTCAGAGCGCTTGGAGGAAACCCACGCTGACACGGTGAGAACATGTCAGAGCACCTGGAGGAAACCCACGCTGACACAGGGAGAACATGTCAGAGCACCTGGAGGAAACCCACGCTGACACAGGGAGAACATGTCAGAGCACCTGGAGGAAACCCACGCTGACACGGGGAGAACATGTCAGAGCACCTGGAGGAAACCCACGCTGACACGGTGAGAACATGTGGGAGCACCCGGAGAAAACCCACGCTGACACAGGGAGAACATGTCAGAGCACCTGGAGGAAACCCACGCTGACACAGGGAGAACATGTCGGAGCACCTGGAGGAAACCCACGCTGACACAGGGAGAACATGTCAGAGCACCTGGAGAAAACCCACGCTGACACAGGGAGAACATGTCGGAGCACCTGGAGGAAACCCACGCTGACACGAGGAGAACATGTCAGAGCACCTGGAGGAAACCCACGCTGACACGGGGAGAACATGTCAGAGCACCTGGAGGAAACCCACGCTGACACAGGGAGAACATGTCAGATCACCTGGAGGAAACCCACGCTGACACGGTGAGAACATGTGGGAGCACCCGGAGAAAACCCACGCTGACACAGGGAGAACATGTCAGAGCACCTGGAGGAAACCCACGCTGACACAGGGAGAACATGTCGGAGCACCTGGAGGAAACCCACGCTGACACAGGGAGAACATGTCGGAGCACCCGGAGAAAATTCACGCTGACACAGGGAGAACATGTCGGAGCACCAGCAGGAAACCCACGCTGACACGGTGAGAACATGTGGGAGCACCCGGAGAAAACCCACGCTGACACAGGGAGAACATGTCGGAGCACCCGGAGGAAATTCACGCTGACATGGGGAGAACATGTCAGAGCACCCGGAGGAAATTCACGCTGACACGGGGAGAACATGTCTGAGCACCTGGAGGAAACCCACGCTGACACGGGGAGAACATGTCGGAGCACCCAGAGGAAACCCATGCTGACACGGTGAAAACATGTCGGAGCACCAGCAGGAAACCCACGCTGACACAGGGAGAACATGTCGGAGCACCCGGAGGAAACCCACACTGACACAGGGAGAACATGTCGGAGCACCTGGAGGAAACCCACGCTGACACAGGGAGAACATGTCGGAGCACCCAGAGGAAACCCACGCTGACACGGTGAGAACATGTCAGAGCACCTGGAGGAAAATCATGCTGACACGGGGAGAACATGTCGGAGCACCAGCAGGAAACCCACGCTGACACGGTGAGAACATGTCGGAGCACCCGGAGAAAACCCACGCTGACACAGGGAGAATATGTCAGAGCACCTGGAGGAAACCCACGCTGACACAGGGAGAACATGTCGGAGCACCTGGAGGAAACCCACGCTGACACACGGAGAACATGTCAGAGTACCTGGAGGAAACCCACGCTGACACAGGGAGAACATGTCGGAGCACCTGGAGGAAACCCACGCTGACACAGGGAGAACATGTCAGAGCACCTGGAGGAAACCCACGCTGACACGGTGAGAACATGTCGGAGCACCCGGAGGAAATTCACGCTGACACGGTGAGAACATGTCGGAGCACCTGGAGAAAACCCACGCTGACACGGGGAGAACATGTCGGAGCACCCAGAGGAAACCCACGCTGACACGGTGAGAACATGTCAGAGCACCTGGAGGAAACCCGCGCTGACACAGGGAGAACATGTCGGAGCACCTGGAGGAAACCCACGCTGACACAGGGAGAACATGTCAGAGTACCTGGAGGAAACCCACGCTGACACAGGGAGAACATGTCGGAGCACCTGGAGGAAACCCACGCTGACACAGGGAGAACATGTCAGAGCACCTGGAGGAAACCCACGCTGACACGGGGAGAACATGTTGGAGCACAACTCCACACAGAAGGGCTCCCCCACTCCCCCAACGTAGTGAAATGACATCATTAAGAGTGTACAACGTGATGACACGGAATGTTCTGCTGCTAATAGAACATATGTTATGTTTGTTATGGTTCTGATTTTAGATCAACTTCAACAGCAACATGTAAACCACGACCTCCTGCCGCTGTTAAACTTCCCATCCTGTGAGAACGGGTCACGTGACACAAGTTGTGTTACCTGAACCTCATTGACACAGTTTTCAGACTAAAATGTTTATACTCTCTGAGGGCTGAGTTTTTAATCTAACATCAGTGGTCTTATTTTAAAATGTACAAGGATGATGATGATGATGGTTCTGACCTGGATGAAGAGCCAGGAGGTGACCAGTGCCAGGCTGCTGTACTGACCGTTGAAGCGGTAGTGATAGGCGTAGAAGGCAAAGTGGTACAGATAGAAAAACCTGAGGAACACAAACACATCACAAATAATACACTCACTTTAATAGATTTTGTTTTGACCTTTAAAAACCCTTACCACACTGGGGTCCACGTGTTTCTGTTCATGAGATTCAGATCTGTGTCGACTCATTAAACATCTGGATACTGACAGCATTATAATTCATATTTAATTAAAAAGAGTCATCACATAAAACAAAATCCCTCAGCCTTATAAACACCTTAAACTCATCATTAAGAGAATCATTAAATGTTTCACACTGATGTGAAAGTCAGGACATTAACCCTTAAACTCTACTTACTCTATTAATTAAGGTTTTTTTCATGTCTATTTTTAAATTAAAATGAAGGATCTTAAGATAATTAATGGGTTTGATGTGTTTCAGGGTTAATTAAGGATTAAATAAGAATATCTTAAGGGAGTGCCTGTGGGCGTGGTCAGAAATGAGACGCTGTTGGTCATGTGACTCACCTCAGCCAGTGGCGTTTGCTGGTGTTGGTGTGGCAGCAGATGGCGTCGTACTGGTCGGCCAACCAGACGATGAGGATGATGTAGAAGGCTGTTGTCGTGTCGTTGAAGAACTCTGACATGATGGCCTCCATGCCTGATGACAGGAAATGACATCAGAGGGTCAATATTTAACTCTTCACGCTGCACAAAACCTCCAACCAATCACAACCTAACCAGCTGCCCGGGACTCGACAGTTATGACTTGGGACTGTTTCAACTTGGGACTTGACTGCCTCGACAATCTGAGCTCTCAGGACACAGACTCACCAACGAGGGCCAGGATGACAGTGAGTAGAGGGGCTGCTGGGAAGGCGATGGTCATGTTCATCTCCAACATCTGCAGCAGGTCCACTGAGGGGTGACAGACAGAGACCAGATCAACACTTAGATCATGTGTCAGATACATGTTTCATATGTTCAGTATTCTGATCATATCAGTGTTCTGTGCTCGGACCAATCCTATTTACTCTATATATGCTTCCTTTAGGTAACATCATTAGAAATCACTCTATAAATTTCCATTGTTATGCGGATGATACTCAGTTGTATTTATCAATGAAGCCAGAAGAAAGTAATCAATTAACTAAACTCCATAACTGCCTTAAAGACATAAAAACCTGGATGAGCACCAATTTCCTGATGTTAAATTCAGACAAAACTGAAGTTATTGTTCTTGGCCCCAAAAAACTCAGAGACTCTTTATCTGATGACATAGTTTCTCTAGATGGCATTGCTCTGGCCTCTAGCACTACCGTAAGAAACCTCGGAGTAACATTTGATCAAGATTTGTCTTTTAATTCTCATTTAAAGCAAACCTCACGGACTGCATTTTTTCATCTGCTGTTTTAGCTTCTCTGCACTGGCTCCCTGTAAAATCCAGAATTGAATTTAAAATCCTACTGTTAACTTATAAAGCTCTAAATGGTCAAGCTCCGTCATATCTTAGAGAGCTCATAGTGCCATATTATCCCACCAGAACACTGCGCTCTGAGAACGCAGGGTTACTCGTGGTCCCTAAAGTCTCCAAAAGTAGATCAGGAGCCAGAGCCTTCAGCTATCAGGCTCCTCTCCTGTGGAATCATCTTCCTGTTACGGTCCGGGAGGCAGACACCGTCTCCACATTTAAGACTAGACTTAAGACTTTCCTCTTTGATAAAGCTTATAGTTAGGGCTGGCTCAGGCTTGCCCTGTACCAGCCCCTAGTTAGGCTGACTTAGGCCTAGTCTGCCGGAGGACCCCCCTATAATACACCGGGCACCTTCTCTCCTTCTCTCTCTCTCTCTCTCTCTCTGTCTCATTGTGTCATGTGGATTACTGTTAATTTATCATGCTGATCTGTTCAGTACAACATCTATTGCACATCTGTCCGTCCTGGAAGAGGGATCCCTCCTCAGTTGCTCTTCCTGAGGTTTCTACCGTTTTTTTTCCCCGTTAAAGGGTTTTTTGGGGAGTTTTTCCTGATCAGCTGTGAGGGTCATAAGGACAGAGGGATGTCGTATGCTGTAAAGCCCTGTGACGCAAATTGTGATTTGTGATATTGGGCTTTATAAATAAAACTGAATTGAATTGAATTGAATTGAATTGAATTGAATCATATGTCAGACACGTGTTTGACATGCTCAGTGTTCTGATCATGTGTCTGACACACGTTTCACATGTTCAGTGTTCTGATCATGCGTCAGACACATGTTGGACGTGTTCAGTGTTCTGATCATGTGTCAGATATTTAAAGGAGTCAGAGCTCCTGCTGCTGAGTGGACGTGCGGTCTGAGAGGACACTGACCGATGAAGACGAAGATCTGATGGTGAGAATATCTGAGCAGCATGGAGACGGACAGAGTCTGAAAACACAGAACAGAAACAAATGATTAAATGACTCAAGTAAATGTTTTGGTTTGTTCTTTACAGATGTTCGCCTGCGATGCTCTGACTGTGCGATCTCATCTTCAACATTCAGCTGCTGTAAAACATCACAACTTCTTCACTTACGAATATGACCATGATGACGAAGGCTGCCAGGTACGAGGTTCTGGCCATCCACATGCTGACAAAGCGGTAATGTTCTCCAGACACCACGTTTCTTAAGAACCCTGGAGAGAACCACACTGTGACATCACCAACCTGCTGATGACTCAAATTTCAAATATCAACACAATGTTACTGCCTGAGCAAGTTATTTATTCACAACAGGAAGAGGAACTCAGGCTGTGAGATCAGAGTGGGGGATTAAAGGAACAAAGACTCTGTAGGTGAAGTAGGACATAAGAGGAACAGTGGTTCTGTAACTGGTGTATATGATCAGAGGAACCCAGGCTTGGTATTTGGAGTGGAGATCAGAGGAACTCTTGGTATTTGGAGTGGGGGATCAGAGGAACTCGAGTTTCGTATTTGGAGTGGGGGATCAGAGGAACTCTTGGTATTTGGAGTGGAGATCAGAGGAACTCTTGGTATTTGGAGTGGGGGATCAGAAGAACTCGGGTTTCGTATTTGGAGTGGGGGATCAGAGGAACTCTTGGTATTTGGAGTGGGGGATCAGAGGAACTCGGGTTTCGTATTTGGAGTGGGGGATCAGAGGAACTCTTGGTATTTGGAGTGGGGGATCAGAGGAACTCGGGTTTTGTATTTGGAGTGGGGGATCAGAGGAACTCAAGTATGGTAACTGAAGGAGGAATTCAAAGAACCAAAACTCTGTCTTTATTTTCAGTGTATCTTTACCTTTGTTCTCCTCGTTCTCAGCAAGCGCTTTCACGCTGGACATGAGGATGTCGTCATACCCCAAAAACTCATCAAGCAGGAAGCGACTGAAGCCGTCGCCAAAACACTCGTCCTTCATGGGATCTATACAGGTTTATATCACAGGTGTTAGAGTCATGTGACTGTGATGCAGACAGGTGTTAGAATCATGTGACTGTGATGTAGACAGGTGTTAGAGTCATGTGACTGTGATGCAGACAGGTGTTAGAGTCATGTGACTGTGATGCAGACAGGTGTTAGAGTCATGTGACGTGATGCAGACAGGTCTTAGAGTCATGTGACTGTGATGCAGACAAGTGTTAGAGTCATGTGACTGTGATGCAGACAGGTGTTAGAGTCATGTGACTGATGCAGACAGGTATTAGAGTCATGTGACTGTGATGCAGACAAGTGTTAGAGTCATGTGACTGATGCAGACAGGTATTAGAGTCATGTGACTGTGATGCAGACAGGTGTTAGAATCATGTGACTGTGATGCAGACAGGTGTTAGAGTCATGTTACTGATGCAGACAGGTGTTAGAGTCATGTGACTGTGATGCAGACAGGTGTTAGAATCATGTGACTGTGATGCAGACAGGTGTTAGAATCATGTGACTGATGCAGACAGGTATTAGAGTCATGTGACTGTGATGCAGACAGGTGTTAGAATCATGTGACTGTGATGCAGACAGGTGTTAGAGTCGTGACTGTGATGCAGACAGGTGTTAGAGTCATGTGACTGATGCAGACAGGTGTTAGAGTCATGTGACTGATGCAGACAGGTATTAGAGTCATGTGACTGATGCAGACAGGTATTAGAGTCATGTGACTGTGATGCAGACAGGTGTTAGAGTCATGTGACGTGATGCAGACAGGTGTTAGAGTCATGTGACTGATGCAGACAGGTGTTAGAGTCATGTGACTGATGCAGACAGGTATTAGAGTCATGTGACTGATGCAGACAGGTATTAGAGTCATGTGACTGTGATGCAGACAGGTATTAGAGTCATGTGACTGTGATGCAGACAGGTGTTAGAGTCATGTTACTGATGCAGACAGGTGTTAGAGTCATGTGACTGTGATGCAGACAGGTGTTAGAATCATGTGACTGTGATGCAGACAGGTGTTAGAATCATGTGACTGTGATGCAGACAGGTGTTAGAGTCATGTTACTGATGCAGACAGGTGTTAGAGTCATGTGACTGATGCAGACAGGTGTTAGAGTCATGTGACTGATGCAGACAGGTATTAGAGTCATGTGACTGTGATGCAGACAGGTGTTAGAATCATGTGACTGTGATGCAGACAGGTGTTAGAGTCATGTTACTGATGCAGACAGGTGTTAGAGTCATGTGACTGTGATGCAGACAGGTGTTAGAATCATGTGACTGTGATGCAGACAGGTGTTAGAATCATGTGACTGATGCAGACAGGTATTAGAGTCATGTGACTGTGATGCAGACAGGTGTTAGAATCATGTGACTGTGATGCAGACAGGTGTTAGAGTCGTGACTGTGATGCAGACAGGTGTTAGAGTCATGTGACTGTGATGCAGACAGGTGTTAGAATCATGTGACTGTGATGCAGACAGGTGTTAGAGTCATGTGACTGTGATGCAGACAGGTGTTAGAGTCGTGACTGTGATGCAGACAGGTGTTAGAGTCATGTGACTGTGATGCAGACAGGTGTTAGAATCATGTGACTGATGCAGACAGGTATTAGAGTCATGTGACTGTGATGCAGACAGGTGTTAGAATCATGTGACTGTGATGCAGACAGGTGTTAGAATCATGTGACTGTGATGCAGACAGGTGTTAGAATCATGTGACTGTGATGCAGACAGGTGTTAGAGTCATGTGACTGTGATGCAGACAGGTGTTAGAGTCATGTGACTGTGATGCAGACAGGTATTAGAGTCATGTGACTGATGCAGACAGGTGTTAGAGTCATGTGACTGATGCAGACAGGTATTAGAGTCATGTGACTGTGATGCAGACAGGTGTTAGAGTCATGTGACTGTGATGCAGACAGGTATTAGAGTCATGTGACTGTGATGCAGACAGGTATTAGAGTCATGTGACTGTGATGCAGACAGGTGTTAGAGTCATGTGACTGTGATGCAGACAGGTGTTAGAGTCATGTGACTGTGATGCAGACAGGTATTAGAGTCATGTGACTGTGATGCAGACAGGTATTAGAGTCATGTGACTGTGATGCAGACAGGTATTAGAGTCATGTGACTGATGCAGACAGGTGTTAGAGTCATGTGAATTGAGCGTCTCACCCAGAGTGACAACCATGACGGGGATGTTGAGTCTCTGTCTGGTGCTCTGAGACAGACGCAGGAAGCCGTACTCCAGAGAATACTCCACGATGTACTCCTCCTGAGGCCACACTAAAACAACAACAACAACAAACAACAAACATCAACAGCACAGGCAGGACTGATTATATGCTCCATTAATCACATGTTTAAGTATCTGGAGGGAAACACAGGAAGCTTAGTGTTTGCGTGTAAGCAGCAGCTTTAGTGCTCTGTCTGTGAGACACACGATGCATTCAGGAAAATTCAGTGAAACTGAGTTGTTCCTCAGCCTTTGTAGACGGCTGGACAGATTAACCTCTTGGGTCCTCCAGGGCTATGCTGGTATTTTTGTTTATTGTGATGTCATTTCCTGGAGTATCTTCAAATGTGTCATATCAATAAAATCTGTCCAACCTGAGCTAAAAGATTATGAGTCATAAATCAAAGAACTGAAACTCTAATCAAAAATATATAAACAAAAATCAGATGTTTTTCAACAGATTTCACAAAATAAAAACACAAAACATTTTTATATGTATAAACATTAAAAAAAAAAACATTTCTGAGCTCTCCATCTGTGATCTGTGTTCATCATTTAGTTTTTGAGCAGAGTGAAAAGGTGTTTGTCATTCCTCTGCCGCCATATTACGTGAGGTACGTACACAACATAATGCAGTGACATTATTGTGAGTGTACAACATGATGACAGGGAAGACAGAAGTCTGAACCTTCTGCTACTAAAAGAGTGAGACTGAGTGTTCTGGTTATTATGGTTTTTATTTTACATCTATATCTAGAATATTTACAGAATTATGGAAACAATGATCTCCTGCAGCCATTAGGGCTCATTTATGCTCCCTTTACGTACGAAAATGTATACGTCCGTTTCAAACGATGTTACCGTCACTGCCCACATACTTCCATGCGCCCTTTACGTTGGCATGGATGTTAACCAATATATCCACCAGGGGGCAGCTCAGCGTCAAGTTTATGACAACAACAAACTCACAAACAAACATGGTGACTGCTGTGGAGATATTGATAATGTACCTCTTGCATAAAAGACAAAAACAGAAGCAGCGTTGTAGGAGGCGGTGGTCAGTGAGGCCGTTAAATACATCGCGACTGGAGGACGGAGAATTCTTTTCTCTAGTACTGCCGATGAGAGAAATTGAATTGTTATTTCGTCTTTCTGTCTCACTAGAGCTATGTATCGGGTAGTGACAGCAACACAGCCCCCATGGTTTCTGGTGGTACTGCTCCGTTTGGCCCGTATCCGTAAGCTTTATGGAAACGTGCAGAAATACGGACGAAATGAACGCAGAGCACAGACAGAAGGCTCCGTCCGTATCCGGATCCGTATTTAACGTTGAGCATAAATGAGCCCTTACAGGGAAATACTGTGTTTCCACCACCGTAAAGTACGGTGATGACGTGATGAGGGGGAAGAATCAGAGAAAACAAACAAACCCTGAATGAATCTGTCCTGGTGTTTCATGCTTTAATTCGCATGTATGATTATTGTTGATGTTACTATGGTAAAAGTCTTCACAGTGTTGTTTAGTGTCAATGTTCCACAGTATCTGATGAGTTTATGGTTTCAGAGATCTCATCATGTTGTTGTTCTTCTCTGCTGCCACCTTCTGGTGTGGAGAACAGTCTCAGCCTCTCTGCAGAACCCTGCCCTGCGCTCCAAATCGCGTACTTCTACTATATACTTTTAGCATTTACTGCAGCTGCCCTTAAAAATTATGTAGTGTAGTATGCAGTATGCATGCAGTATGCATACTATTGGGACACACTACATCAGCCATCACATCGCTCCCTGAACTCCGACCCTCTTGCTCACTTCCGCCGCCGTCCGTAGCGCCACATTTGAATATTTTGTGTTGTTGTACTTCGGAGATGCAGCAAATCTCCTCGAGCTCACCAGAGTCGTGCATACTGTCGGAGGTGCTGGAGAGCTCTGTTGCTGTTATGTCACCATGTATGTTGTTGTTTCTAATAAACTGACATGTTCACGTAAACAGTCCCAAGCCTGTTATTAGTGACCTGTCTGTTGAACTAGTCACCAGTAGGCACATTAACCCCCTTCACACACAGCTCTCTGTTGCTGGCAGATGTTTGATGTTAAATATATTTACAGCTATGCAGCTGCTGGCACTATATTCTGTCTGCACGTGAAGCAGCCTTACATTCACATTACATTTATTTGTAGTGTAACATACCTGCACATTCTTACTACATTACTTAATATGTGTTTGACTTTTACTCTGTATATATTTACTAGTCTATACTGCTCATACCTAGCCCATAGTGTATTCATATTTAGTCACATTCATTCATTACATTGATTATACATTGATTATACTATAATCACAATAAAGTTGAATGTTGTAACCGTGTTCTTGCAGAACTGTATGATATGTGACAGTATATAATCAGATCATTGCAGTCCTAATATGTAGTGTCTTAGTATCTCAAATTAAATAAATCATGTATGAAAGGAAGTGTGGGCGTTGGTTGTACACGCAGCTCAGTCAGTGCGACGTAACTTCCGCTGTGCAAAGGACTGTGGGTCAGAATGGCCAAAGAAGCATGCTGACATGCATACTGCGAAATATGACCGGATGTAGTAGAACATCCTGGTACTTTTGGCATACTGCATCTGACATACTATGTATTGGGACACACTAATTCTTTTTCTGGCATACTAAATAGTATGGTAGTATGGGTACTGGAACGCAGGGCTGGTTCCTGTTCTTTAAACATACTGAGACTAACCAGCTGGTATCAGGATGAACTCCTCGAGGTGACCTCTGACCTGTATGCTCTGCATCAACACTGATACTGATAACCGAGTGACTCCTCAGGTGGTTGAATGAGTCTCTCCTAGGACTGGGAGGTATGACAAAATTTTCATATCACGTTTTGACGGTATTCTGCTCGGGTTCGGCCCACTTGACATGCTGCTCTGTGGTGCTATAGCCTATTCAAGTGCTGGAATTTGTTATTTACGTGACAACGCCTGAACGCAACAACATCCGCTCCATTAGTGTCGTGCTCGGTTATAATTGTCTCGGACTCGGGCCGGCTTTGGTCAGGAAAATGCAGCCCGAGCCGTGCTCTAGCCGTGTGTCTATATATATATATATATATATATATATATATATATATAACAAAAAATATTGAACCTATTATGATGTACACTAGATTTGATTGAGGTGGGTATTTGATAGCCTAGAATTTGATAATAATCACATGCAATAATTCAAACCCTTCATTCCAAATTATCTTCAACCATTAAAATGTAATGTAATCAATAAGGTCTAATCAACCTCCTTGATTGAAAAACTATCACCCCACTGTATAGGATTATTATGTACAGCCTACTATAAAGTAGCTGCTAGCTAGAGTGGTCCAAACTGATGTTAAAATGCTTTTTTTTTTGTCAAATAATGTGAACATTTTCTGCAGCTGGACCTCACTAATTTCTAAACCCTGGCTACAGCCCTGGCTATTTAATTTGTTTAATAAAAGGACAAGGTATAGACCTGTTCTATAGGCCTGGATATGAAGCGTCCGTAGCGCCAAATAATATAACAGTAATTTCTAAAGAGCTAAAACAAAAAAAAAAAAAAATCAACAGCGGCGGTCACTGCTCTTTTTGGTATGAGTTCTTCTGACTCATCATGTTCTTCTTCAGCATTGTGTACAGTTGCTTTGTTTTCAGGACTCTCTCCAGCAGCCATTCTCGCCTCTGAACTTTTCTCTATGCTCTCACTCTCACCGTCTCTGGCACGCCTGTGGTCTGCAGCGGTGAAATGGGTCCTGCCACGCACATTCAAGACGTTGTATGGGCTATTCACCAGTATTACAATTTATGAAAAATTCATATTATAATGAAAATAAATACCGGTTTTCAGTACGAACCTGTATACCGCACAGCCCTAGTCACCCCCCCCCCCCCCCCCCCAAAAAAAAAACACAGGTGATCTACTGGATCTTATCCTGCACAACATATCTGATATATAATGAGTCCCCCAACATGTGCTGCATCCTCTGGACACTAAAACACTGTGGGGACAGTGAAACACAGAGGGGACAGTGAAAGACCGTGGGGACAGTAAAACACACCAGGGGGACAGTGACACACCAGGGGGACAGTGACACACCAGGGGGACAGTGACACCATGCAAGGTCAGATAAGCCTTTATCAGACATGGTGTGTCCTTCAGGTGAGCTGCTCACAGTCTGACAGTCAGTGTAACTGAACAACAGCTGAACTCAGAGTTCATTAACCTGCAGCTACAATGTTCCTGATATCAGCTGTTCACACTACAACATGGAGGTGAAAGGAGGAGGAGGCAGAGGAGGAGGCAGAGGAGGAGGAGGAGGAGGAGGCAGAGGAGGAGGAGGCAGAGGAGGAGGCAGAGGAAGAGGAGGAGGAGGCAGAGGAGGAGGCAGAGGAAGAGGAGGAGGAGGCAGAGGAGGAGGAGGAGGAGGAGGAGGAGGGTTTACCTGCTCTGGTCATCATCTCCAGCTCAGACACTGAGTCCTTCAGCGGCTGCATACCTTTAGTGGTCTGACTGAAGGAGACGTCCTGACTGTCGTTCACTCCTCCTCCTCCTCCTCCTCCTGCTGCTGCTGCTCTGCCTCCTCCAACACCTCCTCCAATCAGAGATGGCTTCAGACGAGGCTCCATATCAAGCTCAAACTGCAGCATACAAAAAAAAACTACTCAGGGAACTACAGGAAGTCATCAAACAACAACAGGAAGTCATCAGAAAAGTACAGGAAGTCATCAGAGAAGTACAGGAAGCCATCAGAGAACTACAGGAAGTCATTAGAAAACTACAAGAAGTCATCAGAGGACTACAGGAAGTCACCAGAGAAGTACAGGAAGTCTTTAGTGAACTACAAGAAGTCACCAGAGGACTACAGGAAGTCACAAGAGAAGTACAGGAACTCATCCTAACTCCTGCTGACCACAGGTGACCCCTGTTGGCTGTGGAGCAAACCACACCTGTGCCATCTCTGCTCACCTGCACTGAGCTGTTGTCGAACATCTCCAGGGTCATCTCCTCCTCTTCCTCGTCTTCCTCCTGCAGCGCCGCCAGGCTTAGTGCTGGAACCCCTCCTGCTCCTCCTCCCCCCTCCTCAGCCTCCAGCTCCTCCTGGAGGCCTGTAGAGTCGTAGTACTGCAGGAAGACGGGGGCTCGGCTGGAGTTCCTCTGGATCTCCACCCGCAGGATGCCGTCACGAGGCCAGCGCTCCCTCACCACCTCCAGACAGTTGATGGGCGAGCGAGAGAAGGCGATGTGGATGTAGGCGAGGATGAAGAGGACGAAGAGTGCCTGACCAGGAGCACAGGAGAAGAAAGGAGTCAGAGTGTGACAGGTTCCTCCTGTGACAGGTTGTCAGTGGAGCTCTGTCACTGCACTTACCGTCCAATCAGCAGTCTGTATCATATGACTCAGCAGTCTGTATCATATGACTCAGCAATCTGTATCATATGACTCAGCAGTCTGTATGATACAATTCAGCAGTATGTATCGTGACTCAGCTCAACAGTCTGTATCGTGACTCAGCGGTCTGTATCCTGACTCAGCAGTCTGTATCATGACTCACCGGTTTGCATTGTTACCCAGCGGTCTGTATCATATAACTCAGCAGCCTGTATAATACAATTCAGCAGTCTGTATTGTGACTCAGCAGTCTGTATCATATAACTCAGCAGTCTGTATCATGACTCACCGGTCTGCATCGTCACCCAGAAGTCTGTATCATGTGACTCAGCAGTCTGTATCATATAACTCAGCAGTCTCCATCATATAACTCAGCAGTCTGTATTGTGACTCAGCAGTCTGTATCATATGACTCAGCAGTCTGTATTGTGACTCAGCAGTCTGTATCATGACTCAGAGGTCTGTATCGTGACTCATAAGTCTGTATCGTATGACTCGGCAGTCTATCATATAACTCGGCAGTCTGTATTGTGCCTCAGCAGTCTGTATGATACAATTCAGCAGTCTATATCATGATTCAGCAGTCTGTATCGTATGACTCAGCGGTCTGTATCATATAACTCAGCGGTCGGTACAGTGACTCAGCAGTTGGTATGATACAATTCAGCAGTCTGTATCATGACTCAGCGGTCTGTATCGTATGACTCAGCAGCCTGTATCGTATGACTCAGCAGCCTGTATCGTATGACTCAGCAACCTGTATTATATGACTCAGCAGTCGGTATCATACGACTCAGCAGTCGGTATCATACGACTCAGCAGTTTGTATCCTGACTCAGCAGTCTGTTGCATCATTGAGTGTTTGCTGAGTCAGGCCTGGAATGTGACTGACTGCAGTTAATCTGATGTGGAAACACCAGCTTCCATTCAGACTCATTTTAATCCCCAGTTCTGCAGATAAGACGAACCTGCTTCATTTACTGGAACATTCTCAGACGTTCACAGAAATGTTCAGAGTGATGACGTTCAGTTGTCTCATTTAGCCACGTTAGCAACAACCGTCTTTTCTAAGACACATAAAAGCTTCTAAACTCACAGTAAAGTATTTACTAGACTTGCAGTGATCACAATGTTTTGGGCCGATCCCGATTTGCAGAGTGTTTGGACGGCCAATTCTGATTTTGGCCGATTGTGATTTCATTTTTTTCAAACCACTTTACAGCACACAAGATATGGCAATATTTTCTATCGTTCCTTTATTAGAACACTTTAACGAAGATACAACCAGCTTTTCAATAATCATCTCAAACAACAAACAAAAACAGTGACACGGGTTAAGAAACATTTTCCCTTTTGCTCAAATATAACTTCAGGTACAGTATTAATATAAATAAGTAACAATGGCATACATAAATAAAAACAGGTCAGGTCTTTGCCTGTACAGAAGACATGTTGTGTCAGGTCTTTGCCTGTACAGAAGACATGTTGTGTCAGGTCTTTGCCTGTACAGAAGACATGTTGTGTCAGGTCTTTGTCTGTACAGAAGACATGTTGTGTCAGGTCTTTACTTGTACAGAAGACATGTTGTGTCAGGTCTTTGTCTGTACAGAAGACATGTTGTGTCAGGTCTTTGTCTGTACAGAAGACATGTTGTGTCAGGTCTTTACTTGTACAGAAGACATGTTGTGTCAGGTCTTTACTTGTACAGAAGACATGTTGTGTCAGGTCTTTGTCTGTACAGAAGACATGTTGTGTCAGGTCTTTGTCTGTACAGAAGACATGTTGTGTCAGGTCTTTACTTGTACAGAAGACATGTTGTGTCAGGTCTTTGTCTGTACAGAAGACATGTTGTGTCAGGTCTTTGCCTGTACAGAAGACATGTTGTGTCAGGTCTTTGTCTGTACAGAAGACATGTTGTGTCAGGTCTTTGTCTGTACAGAAGACATGTTGTGTCAGGTCTTTACTTGTACAGCAGACATGTTGTGTCAGGTCTTTGTCTGTACAGAAGACATGTTGTGTCAGGTCTTTACTTGT